>NW_007245067.1:0-1036 GCF_000164805.1 Carlito syrichta
ATATATACACATACATATATATAATTTATTTTAAGAATCTAGAGTTTTGTTATGTTGCCCAGGGTGATTGCAAACTCTTGACTTCAAGCAACCCCTTGTGCCCCAAATGGCTGGGACACCCAGAGCTCTCAACCACTGCTGGGCATGAACCACCACACCTGGCCTCCTCCTGTATACTTTAACTTAAACTTTAACTTAAAAAAAAAAAAAAAAAAGAGGGTCTCACTCTGTGGCCCAGCCTGTACTGTATTGTTTTGGCAAGAAAAAATGTCTGGGCCAGGCTTGGTGGCTCAGCCTGTAATCCCAGCACTTTGGGAGGCCACGGCGAGCGGATTGCCTTAGCCTGCAGGTTCAAGACCAGCCTGGGCAGTTTGGTGCGACCTCGTCTCTACAATAAATAAATTTTTAAAAATTAGCCAGGCATGGTAACATGCACCTGTAGTTATGGCTACTTGGAAGGCTGAGGCGGAAGGATCACTAGAGCCCAACAGGTCGAGGTTGCAGTGGCTGTGAGCGTGCCACTGCCCTCCAGCCTGGGTAGCAGAGCGAGACGAAAGAAAGAAAGAAAGAAAGAGATCTGTACACATTCAGTTCAACTATTCATTTGTTCTTCCCAATGTTCAGATGTGGAACCCATGGGTATGAAGAGTGACTTTATTTAGAGTTTTCAGAACAAGGCAGGAGAACTTGGACTGGAGCTAGGATGAAGCCGATCAGTCACTTGCTTCGGGCACAAAATTTAAGAGGACATCAAATACTCAAGATACACAATATAATAATATTAGTGCAACATTTATTTTATCTTTAGGTACAGTGTCTTACTATGTTGCTCAAGTTGGTCTTGAACTCTTGGCCTCAAGCAATCTTCCCACCTCAGCCTCCCTAGTAACCAAACAGCCTGACCAATATATTTTTTAAATCAAAATTAATGCAAAAGATCAGGCATAGTGGCTCATGCCTGTAATCCCACCACTTTGGGAGGCCAAGATGGGAGGATGGCTTGAGCCCAGGAGTTCAAGACTAGCCTGGGCAACAT
>NW_007245068.1:0-2228 GCF_000164805.1 Carlito syrichta
CAGATATGTGTATATATATATATATATATATATATATATATATATATATATAGAGAGAGAGAGAGAGAGAGAGAGAGAAGGAGGGAAGGAGGGGAGGATGTGCATAGATTATTTGCAAATACAACACCATTTTATAAATTTATATGAATTTTTATATCCAAAGCGAGTCCTGGAACGGATCCCCGCAGGAGACTAGGTGAAGTGAGGGCATTAGCATATCCGTGGTCAGGTGAGTGACCTGAAGTTCAGAGAGGGTTAATCCCAGGCTCAAGGTCACACAGCCAGCAGGGATCCATGCCTAGACCATCTCCCTCTGTGGGACTGCACCCTTCAGAGATGGAGATGGAGAAGCTGCGGTTATGGAACTTGGAAGCCAGGGGAAACCCAGTGCCTGGGGGGAGAGGAGGTGCCCCCACAAGGAGGTGGGAGGCCGTTTTGAACCGTCCTGGAGTTGAACTGCAGCAGGGCCGTCAGTGCCAGTTGGGTCCCGTTGAGGGGTCTGAGAAAACAGGAAACACCCCCCTCCCCCAGCACACCCACCACCCATGCAGCCAGGAGGAGCTTCGGTTTTTCTTTCAAAAACACAAAAGCAAATTTTAAATACAGGAAAGATCAGAGGCTCCAGAAGCCCACCCACCACCCAAGATTAATACATGGTAACATTTGTCATCTTGGCTTGATTCACTTTGCAATAACTGAAGATATACAAAATGTAAAACACACCCACCCGAATGGCTAAAAAGAAAGTGACTGACAGTTGCCGAGGCTGGCGCAAATGCCCAGAGCTCTCAACCACTGCTGGGCCGGAAACTGGGAAACCACTTGGGAAACTCACTGGGCAGTTTCCGGGAAGGTCATGCAGGGTCTCTCAACAGAAAGCTCCTGACATATAGGCTGGATCACTCTTTTTTTTTTTTTTTTCCAGTTGGAGTCTCACTCCATTGCCCAGGCTAGAGTGCAGTGGCACACACACAGTCACCGCAGCCTTGACATGTTGGGCTCAGGCGATCCTCCAGCCTCCAGCCTCAGGCTGGAATTACAGGTGCGCACCACCATGCCTGGCTAATGTTTTTATTTATTGTAGAGACAAGATCTTGCCAAGTTGCCTGGGCTAGTCTCGAACCCGTGGGCTCAGGCCGTCCTCTTGCCTCTACCTCCCAAAGTGCTGGGATTACAGGTGTGAGCCACCCCACCCAGCTCTGGCTGGATCATTCTTGACGGTGGGAGTTGTCTTGTGCATTGTAGACTTTTTTTCTTTTTTCTTTTCTTTTGAGTTGGAGTCTCACTCCGTCGCCCAGACTGGAGTGCAGTGGCTGTTCCCGGCCACCGCAGCCTGGACCTGCTGGGCTCCGGTGAACCTTCCGCCTCAGTCTTCCAAGTAGCTGGAACTACAGGCGTGCGCTACCATACCCGGCTAATTTTTGATTTATTGTAGAGATTAGGTCTCGCCAAGTTGCCCAGGCAGGTCTCGAACCCACGGACTCAGGCAATCCACTCACCTCAGCTTCCCAAAGCGTGGGATTACAGGCTGAGCCACTGAGCCCGACTTGCAGTGGTGTGATCATGGTTCACTGTGACCTCCAACTCCTAGACTTAGGCGATCCTCCCACCTCAACCTCTCTAGTAGCTGGGACTACAGGCATGCGCCACCATGCCTGGCTAATTTTTAAAATTTTTTGTAGAGATGAGTTCTCTCTGTGTTGCTCAGGCTGATCTTGAACTCCTGGCCTTAAGTGATCCTTCCAAGTTAGCCTCCCAAAAATCTGGGATGACAGGTGTGCACCACCACACCCCTGGCCCATTGTAGGATGGTGAGCCACATCCCTGGTCTCTAGATTCCAGTGTCCTGCTCCTTCAGTCATGACAAACAAAAGTATCTCCAGACATTGCTAATGTCTCCCCCAGAGAAGAGGACAAAACCACCCTCCCCCAAAACCACTGTTTAACTGTGTTAAACAGACACCAAGCAGTCTTCCTGAATATAGACCCAAAAGTTAATGAAACACTCCTGTTCACAAAAAGACATGAGCAAGAACACTATTTATAACAGCCCCAGACTGGAAACACCCCAAATGTCCATCAGTGAGTAAATGGATAAAGAAACTGGGCCAGGTGCCGTGGCTCACACCTGTAATCCCAGGACTTTGGGAGGCTGAGGTGGGAGGATGGCTTTTATTTTATTTTATTTTATTTTATTTTTTTGAGTTGGAGTCTCACTCTGTCGCCCA
>NW_007245068.1:2468-8359 GCF_000164805.1 Carlito syrichta
CCAGGCGGGTCTTGAACCCACGGGCTCAGGCAATCCACTCACTTCAGCCTCCCAAAGGCATGGGATTACAGGCTGAGCCACCGAGCCGGCTAGGATGGCTTTTAAAATGGTGAATTTTGTGGTATGTAAATCTTATCTCAATAGAATGCAAAACATATTGAACTGAAACAAGTCAGACACACAAGAGTTATAATATACTGGTGATGCCAGGCAGTACAAAGTTTAAGAACAGGAAAGATTAATCTATGGCGATAGAATCTGTAAGTGGAGATTGCCCGAGAAGGAGCCCAAGCAAGCTGGGCGTGGTGGCACGTGCCTGTAGTCTCAGCTATTGAGAGCCTGAGATGGGACGATTGCTTGAGGCCAGGAATTAGAGGTTACAGGAGCTATGATCTCACCATTGCACTCCAGTCTGGGTGACAGAGCAAGCAAGACTCTGTCTCTAAAAAGAAAAAAAAAAAAAAAGAGGGCACCACGGTGAACTGGACGGAGGGTGACCACAGAAGTGTGTGTGTTTGTATATATATATATATGTACAGATATATATAATAATTTATGGATCTACACAGTGAGAGATTTGTACTTTACCACAGGCAAAGTGTACTTCCATCAACATAATCAAGAATTAAAAACAAGGCAGGGTGTGGTGACTTGCCTATAATCCCAGCACTTTGGGAGGAGGATTGCTTGAGTCCAGGAGTTCCAGATCAGCCTGGGCAACATAGCAAGACCTTATGTATACAAAAATTTAAAAAATAGCCGGGCTCGGTGGCTCAGCCTGTAATCCCGCGCCTTTGGGAGGCTGAGGTGAGTGGATGGCCTGAGCTCGCGGGTTCGAGACCCGCCTGGGCAGCGAGACCTCATCTCTACAATAAATCAAAAAATTAACCGGGCGTGGTGATGCACGCCTATATTCCCAGCTACTCAGGAGTCTGAGGTGGAAGGATGGCCTGAACCCAGGAGATCGAGGCTGTGGTGAGCTACGGTTTTGTTAATATCTCCCTGGGTGACAGAGTGAAACTCCAACTCAAAAAAATAAATAATTAAATTAAATTAAAAGAAATCTAATGGGATCACTGTTGTGTTCATGGCCTGTCGTTCAAGCCTTCCAGCAACCATGTGAGGCAGGGGCTGCTCTTCTTCTTCTTTTTTTTTTTTTTTTTGAGTTGGAGTCCCACTCTGTTGCCCAGACTGGAGTGCAGTGGCCGCCGGCCACCGCAGCCTCGACCTGCTGGGCTCCGGCGATCCTTCCGTCTCAGCCTTCCAAGTAGCCGGAATTACAGGTGTGCGCTACCACGCCCGGCTAATTTTTTTGATTTATTGTAGAGATGAGGTCTTGCCAAGTTGCTCAGGCAGGTCTTGAACCCGCAGGCTCAGGCAATCCACTCACCTCAGCCTCCCAAAGGCGTGGGATTACAGGCTGAGCCACCTAGCCCTGTTGAACAAGCTACTTCATACAATGTTTCCATTACTTTATACATAGTTTCACTTTGTGTTTCTTTAGTCATTGATATAAATGGTATCAGATTTAATCATTTGTTTCTATTTGCTTTTTTAAATCTCACTTACCCTTCTGAACACGATGTTTTTGAGCTTCCTTGCTGATACATTTAGGTCTTCTAGTGTCAGATACATCTTTCGATTCTCTCTAGTTCCTACTGGTGTATGCTTGGTTTGCAAAGAAACTTATCTTTTAATTTTTCTCTTTCGATTTTGTTGGTTTGTTTTTCTGTTTTTGAGTTAGAGTGAGACTCCAACTTAAAAAAAAAAGTGCATGGAAGAAAAATCAAGCCACATGAGAGTCAAAGTTTGATAGGGGTGAGGTGGGACTTGTTTTAGGCATGGGTGCAGTCAGGGAAGGCTTCTCTGAGGAGGCGACATGTGAGCAAAGATGGATATGAAGTGAGGAAGAGAGAAGCCAAGATGAGAAAGAGAAGCACTGCAGGCAGAGAGAACAGTCAGTGCAAAGGTCCTGAGGTAAGAACAGGTTTGGCTGAGGAGGGGCATGGAGGTCCCAGAACTGGTCAGGTTTTCCTTACCCATCTCTGGGTCCTTGGCCCTGCTCTTCCTTCTACCAGACACTCTTTTCCTTTTTAACCACTTGGCCATTTCTCTCCCTCTGTCCTCCCCTCTTTCCCCTTCCTTCCTTCCTTCCTTCCATCCTTTCTTCCTTCCTTCCTTCTAAGACAGGGTCTCACTCTGTTGCCCAGGCTGAAGTGCAGTGGCACGATCACAGCTCCCTTTAGTTTCAAACTTGGGCTCAGGTGATCCTCCTGCCTCAGCCTCCCAAGCAGCTAGGACTACAGGCACAACTCACCAGGCCTGGCTTGATGTCCTTACTTAACATTTTCTTTTTTTTTTTTGAGTCAGAGTCTCACTCGGTTGCCCAGGCTGGAGTGCAGTGGAATGCTCCCGGCCACCGCAGTCCCAACCTGCTGGGCTCAGGCAATCCTTCCACCTCAGCCTTCCGAGTAGCTGGAACCACAGGCACACACCACCATGCCCAGATAACTTTTTTTATTTATTGTAGAGATGAGGTCTCACCAAGGTGCCCAGGTGGTCTCTCATCTCCACCTCCCAAAGTTCTGGGATTACAGGTGTGAGCCACCATAACCAGCCAGGAGGTGACATTTCAACAAAGACCTAAGTCTTGGAGAGTTGTAAGGGAAGGGATATTCCAGATCAGGTAACAGCCCATACAAAGGCCCTGTGGTTAGAAGATGAGACTATTCTTAGAACAGAGAGATGGCTGGTGTTGCTGAAAGGGGGTGAGGCGATAGCTGCACAGGTGGGCAGAGAAGCCCCACAAGATCACCTTGCACACCAGGTGAAGGGTGAGGAGTCTGTCCCAAGTCTGCCAGAAGCCAGGAGCAGGCAGGTTTTTCAGCAGGAAGAGGCAGGGGTGGCATGGCAGGGGTGTGATTTAGGGCCTCAAGGTCCCAGAGTGGGTTGGCGAGAGGCCAGAGGAGCTGCAGGGACGTGCTGGTGCTGTTGTCATATTTTGTTCAGATTATACAATTTGTTCTCTGTCTCCCCCATAAAGCCCCGAGTGCAACTGTTTCCCAGTGTCTCCAAAGTCCCCGTGGCCATCAATAAACATGCACTGAGTAAATGAGTGCCCAGAGGTTGCAGTGAGAATTTGGCCGGGGTGCCCAGTTCCATCCAGGGAGGAAGCCTGGAACTCGGCAGGCAGCAGAGGCCCCGTTCCCGGGTGGGGTAGTTCCTGCCAGCCCAGTCCCTGGGCTCTCTGGAAACCTCACTCTGCCTTGTCCTCTTCATCTATAAAATGGGTGGGCTGGAGAATTAGAGGAAGACATCACACTCCTCAGGGCAAGAGCCATGCACTTCCTGACTTGCTGGTTGGGGTGAGGGCCTTCTCAGTTTTCTCATCTGCAAAGCGTCAGCAAAAGAACTAGCTTCCTGAGTTCATGTATTCAGTCAGCAAACATTTGAGGAACAGGAAAGGGACTCAGGTGACTGGAGGGAGCGTGCGAGATAGAAATGGGGGAGGAAGCCGGGCTCAGTGGCTCAGCCTGTAATCCCGAGCCTTGGGAGGCTGAGGTGAGTGGATTGCCTGAGCCCGTGGGTTCGAGACCCTCCTGGGCAACTTGGTGGGACCTCATCTCTACAATAAATAAAAAGGAGCCAGGCGTGGTAGCGTGTGCCTGTAATTCCGGCTACTTGGAAGGCTGAGGCAAAGGATCACCAGAGCCCAGCAGGTCGAGGCTACGGTGGCCGGGAGCGGGCCGCTGCACTCCAGTCTGGGCAACAGTGTGAGACTCCGACTCAAAAAAAAGAAAAAAGAAATGAGAGGAGGTGAGACAGGTCTTGCAGGGAGGACGTAAGTTTTTCTTTTTTCTTTCTCTCTCTTTCTCCCTTCCTTCTCTCCTTCCTTTCTTCCTTCCTTTTTTTTTTTTTTTTTGAGTCAAGGTCTCACTGTGTTACCCAGGCTGGAGTGCAGTGGCACAATCACAGCTCACTGCAGCCTCGACCTCCTGGGCTCAGGCCATGCTTCCGCCTCAGCCTCCTGAGTAGTTGGGACTACAGGCAAGTGTCCCCATGCCTGGATAAAATTTTTTTTTTGAGTTGGAGTCTCGTTCCATCACCCAGGCTGGAGTGCAGTGGCATGCTCACGGCTACCCCAGCGTTGACCTGCTGGGCTCCGGCCATCCTTCCGCCTCATCCTTCCAAGTTGCCAGAACTACAGGTGCACACTACCACGCCTGGCTAATAAAAAAAAAAATTATTATTTTAGAGATGAGGTCTTGCCAAGTTGCCCAGGCTGTTCTTGATCCTGTGGGCTCAGGCAATCCCCTCACCTTGGCCTCCCAAAGTGCTGGGATTACAGGCTTGAGCCACGGTGCCTGGCCTGGATAATTTTTTGTGGAGACGGGGGTCTTGCTACGTTGCTTGGACTAGTCTAGAACTCCTGGGCTCAAGAGATCATCCGGCCTCGGCCTCCCAAAGTGCCAGCACAGGCGTAAGCCACCGCGCCCGGCCAGACTCGAGCTTTTTCCGAGTTGGGAGTCAGAGAGGGCTCTAGGAGGAGGAAGGACGTGACCTGACCTGGTGTTCATCGGCTCCCGTGGGGGCAAGGGCAAGACTGGGAAACCAGGAGGGAGGCAATTGCGTTGGTCCAGGTGAACCATGGTGAGGGCCGGACCCAGTGAGGCTTCTGGATGGTTAGAATCCTCCTTCTCTCTGTCTCTGTTAAAACCCCCCAGAGAACCTGGGCACAGTGGCTCACGCCTGTAATGCCAGCACTTTGTGTGGCGGAGGCAGAGGACTGCCTGAGCTCAGGGGTTCGAGACCAGCCTGGGCAATTTGGCGAGACCTCGTCTCTACAAGAAACCAAAAAATTAGCGGGATGTGGTGGCGCAAGCCTGCAGTTCCGGCTACTTGGAAGGATGAGGCGGAAGGGTTCACCTGAGCCCGGCAGGTCGCGGCTGCGGTGGCCGTGAGCGTGCCACTGCACTCCAGCCTGGGCGACACAGTGAGACTCCGACCAAAAAAACAAACAAAAACAACGACCAAAAACCCCACAAAAAACCTCAAATAAACAAAAAAACAAAGACAAAGAATTGCCCAGGGGGAAAAGGCGAGAGGCAACACCAAGCCTCAGTCTCTGGGACAACAGAAAGCACGCGGAGCCGCGCGTAACCAAGGTCCCGGGTCCCGGAGGGCGCCGGGGTGCGGGCGCCGCCGCCAGGGCGCGCTCCCCGCCGGGAGCCGGGGACCGCGGTTCGCTCCCCTCGCCGGCTTCTGAGGCAGGGAGGGGCCCGACGGCGGCCGCGCACCCAGCTGCAGGCTCTGGAGACCTCGGAGACCCCGGAGAAATTCCGCAGAGGCCTCCTCCTCCACTTGGGCACAGGTCTGCCTTTATGGAGCGCCACCTGCATGCGGCAGCCCAGAAAAAGAGGGGGGAAACTGACCCTCGGCAGCCACGGGGGTTCACCTGAGCACGGCCCCAGCGAGTTGGGAGTCAAACCCCTTCCAATCAGAGTGGCGACCGTAACATGGGAAGCGACACCGCTCACATTCGGGGAGCGCCTCGTGTGTCCTCGGCGCTTAATTTTCCCAACACCCGAGGGCTGGATCCACCGTTCCCAGGTCACAGACGGGGCAGCCCACGGGGCGCTGGGACTCGAACCCAGATCTGACCGGAGCTTGTCTCCAGGCCGTGGGGAAACTTTTACGCCCTCGAACGGGGGGGTGAGGGGGTGAGTCCGGGCGGCCCGAGCCTGCAAAAGGCAGGGGGCCGAGGGACGGCTTTTGTTTTTGAGGGGTCCCAGGGGGCCCCAGGGCCTCCGCCGCTGCCGCCTTCTCTTCGGGGTTCCCGCGCGCCCAAGGGGACCCTGCGCGGCGGGCGGTCGCCGCGGGACCCCAGAGAG
>NW_007245068.1:8927-10365 GCF_000164805.1 Carlito syrichta
CCCGCCTCCGGACCGAGCTTTACGAGGGTCCAGACGCCACCCAGATTGGCACCTGTTGGCGGAAGCGCCGAGTCGCTTCATTAGATCGGGGCCTGGGGACCTGCACTCCCACCCTCGGGGCTGTCAGGTGGAGCCCTCCCAGTGGGGCGTGTGGGGTGGACAGCCCCACCCCTGGAACCCCACCATTAGAGGGAGGTGGGCTGGGTCACCCCCAGCAGGCACACAAACACACGTGACTGGCCAGGCTCTCCTGGTGCCGCCTCAGGCGTCGCTGCTCCGGACTCACCTTCCCCATCTGTGCCAGGCCAGGCCGGTGACCTCCAGCCTTCTTTGCAGTGACCCAAATCTGAGACACGCCAGAGCCCCCGGTGCCCTCATTAGCGCCTCTCCGTCCAGCCCATTGTCCTGTGGTTGTTGTGTAACCGGGTTCTGTCTCCTTCTGCACCTGCCCTGTCCCCTCTGTGTCTCCCCTGTCCCCCACACTGTCCCCTCCACTTCGTCCCAGCCCTGCTGATGGCCTGCCAGCCTTGCCGAGGAGCTGGGCGTATCTGGTGTTGCCGATCACACAAGGTCAGACCTCGGGGCTTGGATGGGCCAGGGTCCCTGCCTCTGCCCCGGCCCAGGGAGTCCCCGGCGCCTGCATGCGCTTGGCGTGTCCCACAAGTGACCCAGACAGGCTGTGACTCCTGGAATGAGGCTGGACCCATGCCCCAGACCCCCTTCCCACCTTCGCCTACTCCATTCCCCCTCCTGGTCACCCCGTTTTCATGGCTGCTCCAGCCTGCTGCCCCGTCCCTCCGTCTGTCCTGACATGTGGCTGTCTGTTCTGTGTCCGGCAAACGGATGTCCTGTCCAGATTCCGGAAACGCCCAAGGCATTGAAATCTCCGGATGTGGGGGTCTAGGTCCCTGGCTGCTCTGGGAAGGAGGGGTCTGGAGCAGGCCCTCTGGGTCTGGGTTCTTCTGCTCCGTGGTGGGAGATGAGGGAACCGGGATTCTCTAAGGCCAAGCCAGGCCCTTGACTCCTGGGTTTGCCTTGCTGGCCCTCAGATGACCTCTCGCCCTGGGTAGAAGTGAGTCACCCAAGGGAGGAGAACCCAGGAGGCCGAGCCACCCTCCCTCCCTGCCTGCTTCACATACTCTCAGGCTTCAGCTGCTAGAGGTGGGGCCAAGGGAGGCTGCCCCGCCTCTCTGCCTGGACTTCCCTGGTTGAGCTGGCCCGCTCCTGGCTGTGTCCCTGCTCTGCCTGCTGGGGACGGGGTGGGGCCTGGTTGAGTGAGGGTGGGACTAGGTGGGCTTGGGTTTAAGTTCCAGCGTGATCACTTCCTTGCTGTGTGCCCTGGGCCCAGTGCTTTTGCCTCTCTGGGCCTCAGTCCTGCCCTGGGAAAAATGGTGCTAAGAGGGTGTTCGTGGGGGAGAGAGGGGGAGAGAGGGGGAGA
>NW_007245068.1:10385-10747 GCF_000164805.1 Carlito syrichta
TTGAGTTGGAGTTTCACTCTGTCGCCCAGACTGGAGTGCAGTGGCACACTCCTGGCCACCACAGCCTCAACCTGCTGGGCTCCGGCGATCCTTCCGTGACAGCCTTCCAGGTAGCTGGAACTACAGGTGCACACTACCACACCCGGCTAGTTTTTGATTTATTATAGAGATGAGGTCTCGCCAAGTTGCCCAGGCAGGTCTCAAACCACTCTGTTTTTCACTTTCAGTACAGTACTCAGTAAGTTACATGAGATACTCAACTTTATTATAACATAAGCTTTATGTTAGATGATTTTGCCCAGCTGTAGACCAATGTAACTGTTCTGAGCACATTTTTTTTTTTTTTTTTTTTTTTTTTTTTG
>NW_007245068.1:10767-26134 GCF_000164805.1 Carlito syrichta
GGGGGGGGGGGGGGGGGGAGAGAGGGGGAGACTTGGCCAGCTCCCGGCAGGCGGGGCTGCTGTGAAATCCTTACTGGTAAGCATCATGGACGGTGGCTCGGGTGTGGTGGCTCAGGGTGTGAATCCATGTCCCTTAACCCTGGCCTCTCAGCCTTGGCACTGGTAACATTCAGGGCTGGATCATTCTCCGTGGCAGGGGCTGTCCTGGGCACTGTAGGGTACAGAGGAGCATCCTTGGCCTCCACCTGATAGATACCACCTCCCCACCCCTAGTCACGACTACCAAAAATGTCTCATGCTCCTGGGTGTGGGGCCAAAATTCTTCTTTAGGCCAGGTGCTGTGGCTCATGCCTATAATCCCAACCCTTTGGGAGACCGAGGCTGGAGGACTGCTTGAGGTCATGAGTTCAAGAACAGTCTGGGCAACCTAATGAGGGCTTGTCTCTACAAAAAACAACAACAACAAAAAGTGAAAACTTAGCCAGAAGTGGTGGCTTGCATCTATAGTCCCAGCTACACTCGAGGCTGAGGCTGAAGGATCGCCTGAACCCAGGAGGTCAAGGATGTGGTGAGCGGTGATTGTGCCACTACACTTCAGCCTGGGCAACAGAGTGAGACTCCCATGCAAACAACAACAAAAAATTCCCCCTCTGTTGAGAGTTTTCTCACCTCTAAAGTGGGGAGAGTCATGGCAGTTACTCAGGCTTATTTACTCAGCCTCCCAAGTAGCTGGGACTATATAGGTGCATGCCATCTTGACACCTAGTTTTTTTGTTGCTTTTTTTTTTTGTAGAGATGGGATCTTGCTATGTTGTCCAGGCTGGTCTTGAACTCCTGGGCTCAAGCAGTTCCTCCACCTCGGCCTCCCAAAGTGCTGGAATTATAGGTATGAGTTACCATGCCTAGCTGAAACTACACTTTGAGTACCCATATAAACATTCTTTTTTTGTTAGAGTCTCACTCTCACCCTACTGGAGTGCAGTTGCCCCTCACGGCTACCACAGCCTCAACCTGCTGGACTCAGGTGATCTTTCTGTCTCAGCCTTCCAAGTAGCTACAACTGTAGGCTCACACCAACATGCCTGGCTAATTTTTTTATTTACTGTAGAGACAAGGTCTTGCCAAGTTGCCCAGGCTGGTACAAACCCCTGGGCTCAGGCAATTCTCTCACCTTCACCTCCCAAAGTGCTGGTATTATAGGTGTGGGCCACTGTGCCTTGGCTTTTTTTGTTTTTTAAATAGAGATAGGACCTCATTCAGTCTCCCAGGCTGGAATGCAGTCGTGTGAAACAGCACATTGCAGCCTTGAACTCCTGAGCTCAAGTGATCCTCCCCGCTCAGCCTCCCGAATAGCTGGGAGTATAAGCATGAGCCACCACACCTGACTACACCCCTCTGTTTTTCTTTTTCTTTTTTTTTTTTTTTTGAGTTGGAGTTTCACTCTGTCGCCCAGACTGGAGTGCAGTGGCACACTCCTGGCCACCACAGCCTCAACCTGCTGGGCTCCGGCGATCCTTCCGCCTCAGCCTTCCAAGTAGCTGGAACTACAGGCGCGTGCTACCACGCTGGGCTAACTTTGTTTTGATTTATTATAGAGATGAGGTTTCACCAAGTTGCCCAGGCTGGTCTTGAACCCCTGGGCTCAGGCATTCCTCTCGCCTCTGCCTCCCAAAGTACTGGAATTACAGGCTAGAGCCACTGCGCCCGACCTGTTCTGAGCACATTTAAGGTAGGCTGGTCTAAGCTATGGCATTCAGTAGGTTAGGTATATTAAATGGTTTTTTATCCTTTTGAGTTGGGGTCTCACTCTGTCTCCCAGGCTGGAGTGCAGTGGCAAGATCACGGCTCACCACAGCCTCTGACTCCTGGGCTCAAGTGATCCTTCTACATCAGCTTTCTGAATTGCTGTAACTACAGGTGTCTACCACCACACCTGGCTAAATTTTTTTTTTGTAGAGATGGGGCTTTTGCTGTGTTGCCCAGGCTGGTCTCGAACTCTCGGGCTCAAGCGATCCTCCCATATCAGCCTGCCATAGTGCTGGATTACAGGCAGGAGCCACTGTGCCTGGCCAAAATGCATTTTTTTACTTAGCATTTCCGGCTTACAATGGGCTTTTCAGAATGTCACCCCATGTGAGTTGAGGAGCATCTGTGGTTGGACTGGAGTGTTAGGGTGTGCCTGGCCAGCAGTTGTGGGCTGCTGGCTTCGGAGCCCTCTCGTCCCACCCCTAGTGCTGTCTTCTAGTGTGCTGGCCTCAGGGAGGTGCCACCGGGCTGGCTGGCCCTGGGGCCTCTCTGAACGGTGGCAGCAGCAGTTGGCACCGTGATGGGAGGAAGCAGGAAGTTGGGTGGCCCGTCTGCAGGAAGGGAGCTCGGCCCTGCAGAACGGAGTGTTCTGACCCTGAAGGGGAAGTCTGGACGAGGGGTTGTGGGCGGGTTGTAGCAGGGCTGGAGTTCCATGGGAGCAGGGCATGCTGCAGGGGCCTCGGGGCGTGGGTGAGCCTGTGGGCCACACCCACTCGGGCAGTGGGAGTTGTGGTGGTGGGCTCTGGAGTGACCTGAATAAGCACTCTGGGCGTTTGCAGATATGTGTATATGCGATAGGTTTGGGCACGCGCACATGCTTGGAGGGATGGGAATGTGCACACACGTGAGACTGTGTTCCGTCACATACACAGGCATGGGAGTGTGCACACATCTGCAGACCTGGGAGCACGCACACACATGAGTCTGTGTTCTGGCATGTGCACACAGGCCTGGGAGTGTGCACACACCTGTGGGCCTGTGTTCCATCCACACCTGAACCTGTGTTCCGGCACCCACCTGCAGGCATGGGGGTGTGCACACATGTGAGCCTGAGTTCTGTGCACATGCCTACATGTATTGGAAGTATGTGCACACCCAGGTCAGCCCCTGGGGCCTCTGTCCCCTCATGGGAGTCTGTTCACCACATACACACCGTGTGTGTGAGTGCACACACCGCCTGCACTTGGACATCCTCTTGGTACAGGGAGCGAGGACTGTCCCTGTCCTACCTCTGGAGGAGCAGGCTTGGCCCTGGAGGTGGGGCTCAGGGGAAGGCCCCCAGATGCCCCGGAGCTGGCCTGGCGCAGGGGCTGCTGGGAGCTGGCAGGAAAGAGGAAGTGGCCGCCGAGAGGCCCTAGCAGGGCTGAGGTTCAGGAAGAGGGCGGGGCCCCCAGCCCGGACCCAGGATGGCGGAGGCTGATCCCCCTTCGGAGCAGGAGCTGGAGGTGGAGTCTGGGGTCCCCGGGGGGCAGGCAGGAGGTCCCAGGTGACTCAGGCCTAGGCCCTGTGCTGGCGCCTCTGGGCTTGGGACCCAGGAGAGGTGATGGGATCCTATGTGGAGGATGGCAGTGTCCGGTGCCCTTCAGGTCTCTCAGTTGGGGAGACAGAGGACAGACCCGGCCTCTGCTCTCCGGCTGTGGAGGAAGCAGGAGGGAGAAGGGAGCCCTCAGGACTCTGTCCTTGGGGTGCAGCAGTGAGAAGACAGGCCTGCTCTCAAGGGTCCACAGTTTGAGGGTTTAACCAGGGGAAGGTGGGGCCTGCCCTCAGGATCCCCTGGTTTGGGGGAGGGCAGTGGAGAGCAGGTGGTGTCTTCCCTTGCACCCCCTAGTTGGGGGGCAGCAAAAGGGAGACCGGGCCTGGTCTCAAGGCCCCCTCATGTGGGGCACAGTGGTGGGTGATGGGCCTCCCCTCCAGAGTGCCTCCATATTCGACCCAGATGAAGAGGGTCCAGGATGTACCTGTCCAGGGGTCTCCTAGTTTGAGAGGATAGGGAAGGCAGAAGGCGCCCTCGGTGCCTCCCAGTTTGGGGCAGTCAGGAACTGGACAGGGCCTCGTCTCCCCTCCCAGTCTGGGGGGTCAGAGAAGGTGGAGCAGGTGCTGTCCTGGGAGCTGGAGGCCGGCAGGGAGGCTGGGACAGAGGCCAGCGCAGAGGCTGGGACGGAGGCTGGGCAGCGGCCGGGCCAGGCTGGCTGCGTGGGGTCTGTGCCCAGAGCCCTCTGGGCCCTGCTGACTCCACCCCATCCCCACAGAGCGAGCCACACAGCTGGTCCCTGCTGGAGCAGCTGGGCCTGGCAGGGGCGGACCTGGCGGCCCCCGGGGTGCAGCAGCAGCTGGAGCTGGAGCGGGAGCGGCTGCGGCGGGAGATCCGCAAGGAGCTGAAGCTGAAGGAGGGCGCCGAGAACCTGCGGCGGGCCACCACCGACCTGGGCCGCAGCCTGGGCCCCGTGGAGCTGCTGCTGCGGGGCTCCTCGCGCCGCCTGGACCTGCTGCACCAGCAGCTGCAGGAGCTGCACGCCCACGTGGTGCTGCCCGAGCCTGCGCCCCACGGTGAGCCGAGGGGTGCTGGGTGCGGCTCCCCTGCCTCTCCCTCCCCACCAGCCTGGAGGCTTGCCTGGCCATGGCCACTGCAGCCTGAGGGGGGCAGAATGAGTGCCAAGACCCACGTGGCCTCCAGCACCCAGGGAGGGGCGCACACAGCCTCCTAGGCCCTGACCACACTCGGAGATGCACAGGGTGTCCCGCGGGGCCTAAGGTACAGTCGCCAAAAGCCAGGTGACACTCAGATACTCAGGGTGTCCCACAGGCACCTGAAGACACAGCCATCCCAAAACCCAGACAATGCCCAAAGACGTCCACATCACCACACGGATACCCGGGAGTCACACCGCCACACCATCGCCTGGAGTTCTGAACTCAAAGTTGTATCAACATGCAGAGCACCACCCGGGCGCCCAGGCTTCAGACAGGCACTATGACACCTGTGTCTCACATCTGCACACCCTGTGGTTCACACACTGCACTGCTTCCACACCTGGGGGCTCACACACACAGTCACAACAGCGCAGAGGACGCACATACTCCCGCACGCTGGCCGAGCCCGTTCGTCCTGGGCCTTGTTCCAGCCCGGAGGGGTTGCCCTGGGAGGCCGGGTGAGTCCACACCTGCTGGGTCTTGGTGTCTCCCGCCTGCCTGTCTGCTGGCCTCCAGCTTTTCTCCTCCCAAGCCCTGGGGGCAATGCCCAGACCAAGATCAGAACAGCCTCCCTGTCAGACTGAGGTGGTGACCCCGGTGACTATCTCCCACCCATCCCCTCCAGATGCCCCCCAATCCCCGGGCACTGGCGACCCTGCCTGCTCAGCCACCAACCTGAACCGCGTGGCAGGCCTGGAGAAGCAGCTGGCCATCGAGTTGAAGGTGAAGCAGGGCGCCGAAAATATGATCCAGACCTACAGCAATGGCAGCACCAAGGTGGGCAACGCGCGTGCGCACCCTCAAGTGCACACATGCACATGTACGCACCTACAGAAATGTGTGTACATCCTACATGTGCACACACCTACCCACAACCACATGAATGTGTACACACCTTGCATGTACACACACCCTGCATGTGCACATACCTGCATGTGCATGCACCCACACAAATGTGTACACACCCTGCAGGTGCACAAAGCCACCTGCACGTGTGCACACCTGCACACAGGAATGTACACACACCCCACATGTGTGCATACTTGTACATGCATGCATCCACATACACATGTACACACCCTGCACTTGCACACACCTGTATGTACATGCACCCACTTGCTTACACACAAACCTGTACATGCACACACCCATCCAAATGAATACAAACACCGCACATGCGTGCACACCTGCACGTGCATGCACCCCCCTGCATGCACACACCCACACAAATGCATGCCCACATCGGCATGTGTACACCCATTACATGTGCATATGCCCGTATCCACTGATGTTGTACAGACATGCACGCACACCTGTACATGCACACACCCACCCATGAACATGTACACACACCTGAGTGTGCACACAGCTGCGCATACAACCATGCTTGTACAGACCTACATGTGCACACATGTACCAGCATATGTATAAACTTGCACACCACATGTGTACTCACATCTGCACGCACACCCAGAGTGCACGCTTACCTACTGGTGTGCCTGCCCACAGCTGCACATGCGCCTGCTGACTTCTACACAGCTGCACGACATACCTGTGAGCCCATTACAGGCTGGAACGCAAGGTACAGCCTACAGCTGCCCCCCGTGGGAGCCCGGGACTCCGGGTTGAGGAGAGAGAGGCTGACAAGTGACTTGGTGGCAGGACTAGGGCACAGGCAGCTTATGGGGACATAGAGAAAGCAGGGTGACTGTAGGTGACATCAGACAGACTCACGACAGAGATTGTCTTCCCTCCCTGCTCACACAGCCCTCCCCCGAGACTCAAGGCATTCGTAGTCAGGGCAACACACAGCCTCTCGCTGCTGAGGGTGTCTCCTGACACACATACACAGTCATGTCAACACCTTGGCACACATGCCATCATCATGACATCTGGAGACACGTGAGCAGTCATGATGTCTAGAGACACGACACTTAGCCATGCACAGAGAGTTACCACCAGAGCCATGTCTAGACACCCACACACACATACCCCCTCTGTCACATTCATACCCAGAGACTGGCACACATGGACACACAGTCCCTAGTCCAGCCAACCCTGGGGACACACACACAGGTCCTCACTCCAACGAGCACAGCCAGATCTATAGTTTGAGACTCAGCATCCAGAGAACCCATGGCTCACGTGTGTACACACCAGTGTGAATGGCACACAGGAGGACAGACCACACAGGTTATTTTGTACTTTTTTCTTTTCTTCTTCTTTTTTTTTTTTTTTGAGTTGGGGTCTCTTTCTGTCACCCAGGCTGGAGTGCAGTGGCACGCTCAAAGCCACTGCAGCCTCCACCTGGCGATCCTTCTGTCTCAGCCTTCCAAGTAACTGGATCTACAGGCATGCACCACCATGCCTGGCTATTTTAAAAATTTATTGTAAAGACGAGGTCTCGCCCAGTTGCCCAGGTGGGTTTCAGACTGGTGGCTCGGGCCATCCATTTACCTCAATCTCCCAAAGTGTTGGGATTATGGGCTTGAGCCACCATGCTCTGCCTTTTTTCTTTTTTTCTTTTTTTGAGTTGAGATCTCACTCTGTCTCCCAGGCTGGAGTGCAGTGGCACCATCAAGGCTCAACACAGCCTCTACTTTCTGGGCTCATGGGATCCTCTCTCCTCAGCCTCCCAAGTAGCTGGGCCCACAGGCATGCACCACCACAACCTGGCTAATTTTTTTTGGTAGAGACCAGGTCAAGATGTTCTCGAACCCCTGGACTCAAGCAATCCTCCTGTGTCAGCCTCCCAAAGTGCTGGGATAATAGACCTGAACCACTGCACCTGGCCCATTATTTTACCTTTCGTTGAGGTGTAGTGTACTCAGAGTTCAGGCAGTGCAGGTGCACAGTGTGATGAAGTTGTCCCTGTGTGTGTACCATGCACATCAAAAAGCAGGACGTTTCCAACCCCCCAGAAAGTTCCTTCATGCCTCCTCCAGTTGGTACCCAGACTTCTGGGAATTGAGGACCACAGACTCACTTTGCATGATTTTAAATTTCTTTTTTTTTTTTGAGTTGGAGTCTCACTCTGTCGCCCAGACTGGAGTGCAGTGGCCGCTCCTGGCCACCGCAGCCTCGACCTGCTGGGCTCCGGCGATCCTTCCGCCTCAGCCTTACGAGTAACCGGAACTACAGGCGCCCGCTACCATGCCTGGCTAATTTTTTGATTTATTGTAGAGATGAGGTCTCGCCAAGTTGCCTGGGCGGGTCTCAAACCCGCGGGCTCAGGCAATTCACTCACCTCGGCCTCCCAAAGCGCGGGATTACAGGCTGAGCCACCGAGCCCGTCCTGGCTTTAAATTTCATAGAGCTAGAATTGTACAGTGTCCTCTGTCCCCATTCCGATGTGCACGTGGATTGCTTTGGGAACACCCACTGGGACCTGAGGACTCCTGGTAATGCCACAGCTCCCAACTTCCATGACCTCCGCACCGGGGGTAGTCTCTCCCCACAGCTCATTCCTGGGGGTCACATGGTTTGTCTGCATGGCGAGGTGAGGACACCGGCCCCAAGATCACTGCGTTCTAGTCACCCCACCTCAGACACAGTGTCTGTGTGCCAGGCACAGAACAGGCGCTGATCCCCGTGCTTGCCAGGGAGACAAAAATACATACTTAAATCTGATTAGATGTTTCTCAACCGTGTTTTCAGTATCGTTCCCCTAGGGGGCCTTTTTCAGACATTTTTTTTCCCAGTCACCCCATGTGGTAAAATACCCATGACATAAAATGTACCACGTCAACCATTTTGAAGTGTGCAATCCAGTGTCCTTGAATACACGCATAGCTTTGCCCAACCACCTCCTCCATCTCACTGCAGAACATTTCATGACCCCAAGCAGATCAGGTACCCATTAGCAGTCACTCTGATTCCCCTCCCCCAGGAACTGCTAATCTACTTTATGCTGAATGGATTTACCTGTTCTGGACGTTTCGGATAAATCCATGTGGCCTTTTCTGTCAGGCTTCTGTCATTCAGCACAATATTTCTGAGGTTCATTTGCATTGTCGCCTGTGTCAGAACTTCATTCCTTTTAAGGGCTGAGTAATATCCCACGGTATGGGCCAGGTTTGGTGGCTCACACCTGTAATCCCAGCACTTTGGGAGGTGGAGGTGGGAGAATTGCCTGAGTCTAGGAATTCGAGACCAGCCTGGGCAAAGTAGCAAAACTCCATCTTTACAAAATAAAGAAATAAATGAATAAATATCCTGTTGTATGGATATATCACATTTTGTTTACCTCTTTATCAGTTGATGGACCCTTGAAGTTTTTCTGCCTTTTGGCTACTATGAGTAGTGCTGCTGTGAACATTTGTGTACAAGTGTATATGTATGTGTTTATTTTTTGAGTCGGGGTGTCTGTGGCCCAGGCTGGAGTGCGGTGGCACAATCACGGCTCACTGCAGCCTCAATTTCTTGGGCCCAGGCCATCCTCCCACCTCAGCCTCCCAAGTAGCTGGGTCTACAGGTGAGCACCACCATGCCTGGCTAATTTCTTTTTTATTTTTGTAGAATGAGGTCTTGCTACATCATCCAGGCTGGTCTCGAACTCCTGAGCTCAAGCAGTTCTCCCACTTCAGCCTCCCAAAGCGTTTGGATTATAGACATGAGCCGCCACGCCTGACCCTGTGTACAAATTTTTAAACACCATCCTACCAAATGTTGAAACAGATCAACCGTATATTTCTCTATGTATTTCTGTGCATTATACACAAAACAGAGATTTTCACGCCCAATTTTTGCCCTCTGGAGGTGATACTACCCAGTTGAATATGAGCAGAGTGGATGTAAATGTCTTGCAGTGTCTTATCAGAAGGTTCACATGGCACAAAGTGGATGGAAAAACCCACAACCGGCCTGCAGCATGTGTGCACACACAGGGTTGTGGGCTGGGCCAGGTGTGGTCCCAGTTGCATCCTGCACACACACAACCAGTCCCCTGTAGCTGTCGACTGTCTCACATACCCACCCCTTCCCCTTGGCGGCTCACCTACACGCCACAGGGACCTCACCCACGTGTGTGCCGTGCCAGCAGCTGATGCGGATTCAGGCCCACTGGTGCCAGGCACGGCTCCGAGCCCAACACAGATTAGCTCCTTCAGGCTCCATCCCATGGAAGCTGGAGACATCAGTCGTCTGGTTCTGCAGATGAGGAAATTGAAGCCCAGAGGGGACACGTGGCTTGCCCGAGGTCACACAGCCATTCAGTGGCAGAGCCAGGATTCAAACCCCATGCATTATATCACTGTGCCCAGGATGGCATGGAAGAAGCTCCTCCCCTCCACAGCACAGTCACATGGGTGCCTGGCACCCGCGCAGTGCACTCAGCAGGGCCAGTGGCCAGATCTTAGCTACCTCGCCCCCCTCTCATGGACCGTCTCTGATCCCAGGACCGGAAGCTGCTGCTGACAGCCCAACAGATGCTGCAGGACAGTAAGACCAAGATCGACATTATCCGCATGCAGCTCCGCCGGGCACTGCAGGCTGGCCAGCTGGAGAGCCAGGTGGCCTCGGACGAGACCCAAGGTGAGTCCCTCACCCTGAGACTGCCAGGCCTGCATCCCGCCTACCAGGGCTCAGCCACCGGCCCCACAAAGGTACTCTTTCTGGGATAGGGAGGTGGTTCCTGTGACTCAATGTGTGACTAGAACCCATCCCTGGCCCTCTCTGGGCCTGAGTTTCCCATTTTGTCCCATGCAAGGTTTGGACTAGACCAGGGGTTGGCAAACTACCACATGCAGGCCAGATGCACCTGCTGTCTGGTTTTGTAAATAAAGTTTTATTGGCACACAGCCATGCCTATTTGTTTGCTGTGGTCCATGACTACTTTACACACTGACAGCAGAGCTGAGGAGTGGCCATAAAGCCTGTGTGGGCCACAGTGTCGAAGATATTTGCTGTTTGACTCTGCAGAACTGTGTGGACCCCTGGACTAGATGGCTGTTTTGTCACCTTGACCTCTGTGTGTGTGTGTGTGTGTGTGTGTGTGTGTGTGTGTGTTTCTGTTTGTGTGTACAAATGCCTGGGGTTGTCTCACAAACTGAGTGTGTTGAGATTATCCACCTGAATTTGTGACAGGGTCTTGGTGTGATGTGTGCCAGACTGATTGTGCCCCTACTATCCATGTGTGTCAGTATTAACATGACTGTGGGGACCAGGGTGTATACATATGCCCTTGTAACTGTGAGAGTTTCTGTGTCACCATGAGAGATGACATCAGGACATCAGCTATTTTTTTGGTGGGGGGAGTCAGAGTCTCACTCTGTCATCCAGGCTAGAGTGCAGTAGTGTGATCACAGATCACTGCAGCCTCCACCTCCTGGGCTCAAGTGATCCTCCTGCCTTAGCTTCCTGAGTAGCTGGGACTGCAGGTATATGCCACCAGGTCCAGCTAATATTTTTATTTTTTGTAGAGACAAGTTTTCGCTATGTTACCCAGGCTGGTTTTGAACTCCTGGGCTCAAGCGATCCTCCCACCTCAGCCTCCCAAAGTGCTGGGATTACAGGCATGAGCTACCATGCCCGGCCAACATTGGCTGTTGATAGGGCTTGTAACTCAGGTGACAATGTGTCTGTCTTGGGGTGTGTGTGTCAGTGTGATTGTGTGTCTGTTCTGTGGATACCTACCCATGTGAGCATCTCAGTAACTGGGTGTGAGAGTGTGCCTGTGTCCCTTTGCTTCTGGGTATAGTTGTGACCATGGATGACAGGTGACTTTATCTCTAGAAGTCTCAGTTATTGAGTGTTGTGTAATAGCAGGCCTAGGGGTGAGGGTGCAGCTGTGTTGTAAGACTGTGAATATCAGCATCTCTATGAATTTGTGTCTGCATTGTTGGTGTCCACGTGAGTACCACACATCTGCTGGCACAGTGTGACTGTGTGTGACTGTCTATGACAAAGTGTCAGGGACTGAGTAGGGGTCATTACAGGTAGAACAATGAGACTGTCTTGGGAACACATAACCATGTGTAAGTGTGACTTATGGGTGACAAATTTTCCTACACCTGGCTTGTCCCAGTGTCCTTGTGCCATGCTCTGTGTCATTGGGTGACTGTGTCCTGGGTTGGGCAGTCATTGTATCCCTGTGGCTTCACACTTGGGTGTGACACCCAGTCTTTTTTTTTGTTTTTTGAGTTGAAGTCTCACTCTGTTACCCAGGCTGGAAGGCAGTGGCATGCTCCCGGCCACCGCAGCCTCGACCTGCTGGGCTCCGGCAATCCTTCCGCCTCAGCTTTCCAAGTAGCTGGAATTACAGGCGTGTACTACCATGCCCAGCTAATTTTTGATTTATTGTAGAGACAAGATCTTGCCAAGTTCCCCAGGTGTGTGTCGAACCCTTGGGCTCAGGCAATCCTCTCGCCTAGCCTTCCAAAGTGCTGGGATTACAGGCTGAGCCACTGAGCCTGGCCGACACCCAGTCTTTTTCCTTGTGATGTTGGGTCTCTGTGCCTGTGGGTATTGATGATACTGTCCTGCTTGTGTGACAGTGTGGTGGCATTTCTTCTCTTGTCCTTGTGCCTTCCATATGACAGTGTGGTTATGCCCCTCTTCTCCCTGGGCTGGAGTTAGAGCCCTGGGTCTTTTGCCTTAGGATGGCTATGTCTCTTTTCTTGACTCTGCTTTATAAGGGCGTTTGTGTCTTGTGACCATGTCCTTCAACCCCTGTAATGGTGGTGACAGGGCTGTGTCTATATGACCACAGAACATGATCTATGTGACAGTGTCCCTATGTGGCAGTATGACTGCATCATTGTGACAGAGTGTGTATTCCTCTGCCTGCAGGTGACAGTGTGCCTACACTGGTGACATTGTGTCCCGTGGACAACAGTGTGACAATGTCTGTGTGACAGTGTCTGTCTTAGTCTATTTGGGCTGGCATAAAAATGTTTCATAGGCCGAATGGCTTAAACAAAATTTATTTTCTCACAGTTCTAGAGACTGGAAGTCTGGGATCAGGGTGCCAGCATGTTTGCTCTCCTGGCCACCTTCTCGCTCTGTTTTCACATGGTGTCTCCTCTTTTCATAAGAACACTAATCCCATCATGAGGGTGTTTCCCCATGAATTCATCTATCCCTACTCACCTCCCAAAGGCCCTACCTCTAAATATCATCCCATCGGGGGTCAGGGCTTCCGCATGAATTTCGGGGACAGAGACCTTCAGTCCCTAACAGTGTCCTTGTGGCTGACACCAGCTGTGTGATAGTGTGATTGTTTCTGTGTGGCTGTCCAAATGCCCATGAGTGTCACTGTGCCTGGTTAACAGTGTAACTGCCTGATGTTGACTGTTCAGTGGGGAGTGAAGTGTGTCAGCATTTGTATGTCAGTATGATTTATTTCCCTCTCTATGTGGGTTGTTGACAGTCCCTGGGTGAAAAATGTGACGGTTCCTGGGTGACAGTGACTGAAGCTACATGTGACTGTCACTGTCGGTCACAGTGGGCCCGAGTCTGTCTCTGGGATGAAGAGGAACTGTGACAATGTGCCTGTCCCTAAGCCCAGGCTGACAGTGTGCCTGTGTATCATTGCTGTAACTGTCCCTGAGTGACAGGGTAACTTTGTCCCTGGGGCTGCAACTGTGGGCCGTAGTGTTTGGATAAGAGTGACTGCATCTGGGTGGAAGTGGGGCTGACCGCCTTGGGTGACAATGTGACAAGTGTCGCTGTGATTGCCCCTTGGGAGAAACGCGATGTATCTTGGTGATGACCTGTCCATGGCTGGTGCCTGTTTCTGGGGGTGCCCAGGTTTCTGGGACCAGACTGGGGGGGGACTGCGGGCTAGCCTCACTGCCTCGTCCTCCACGCTCACAGACGGTCCAGACTTGGGCGCCGTGGAGCTCCGCATAGAGGAGCTCCGGCACCACTTCCGAGTGGAACACGCCGTGGCGGAGGGCGCCAAGAACGTCCTGCGCCTGCTCAGCGCTGCCAAGGCCCCGGATCGCAAGGCGGTCAGCGAGGTGAGGGGCGGGGCCTCGGCCAGGGGCGGGGGGTTCGCCAGGAATGGCCTTGGGAGGGGCGGGGCCTCGCGGGGCGCGGCCTTGTCAGGGGGTGGGGCCTCCGCCGGGAGGGGTCATTGTGAGAGGCGGGCTTTGTTGAGGGAAAGGGCCTTCATCAGATACTGTCACAGCCAGGGAGTGGGTCTCAAAGGGGGCGTGGCCTTCACAAGGGGTGGTGCCTCAGCTGGGAGGGGTCACTGTCAAGGGCGGGGCCTCAGCCCGGGGAGAGGGAGGATTTCCCCAGGAATGGCCGTGGAAGGGGTGAAGCCTTAAGGAGGTGTGGCCTTGACAGGGGGTGGGGCCTCCACCCCGGTGGGGGGCGGAGCCTTATTCAGAAGCCGTCACGTGAGGGGTGGATCCCAAAGGGGGCGTGGCCTTTACAGGGGGTGGGGCCTCACCCTGGAGAGCCCACTGTGAGGGGCGGGGCCCCACCCAGGTACGGACTCCTGGGGCTTCGGCTAGAGGCTAGGTCTGGTTTCCAGGTAGCATAGTGATGGGAGCAAGTTGATTTGAGGTTTCGGTCTCTAGGGCAGGGGTATGCAATCCCCGGGCCGCGGCCGGGCACAGGTCTGTGGCCTGTTAGGAACTGGGCTACACGGCAGAAGGCGAGCAGCTAACGAGCGGAGCTCTGCTTCTGTCAGATCCACAGTGGCATTAGATTCTCATAGGAGCGCGGACCCTGTTGTGAACTGCACTTATAAGGGATCTGGATTGCTGCTCCTTTTGAGAATCTGATGCCTGATGATTCCCCCCGCCCTGGCGGAAGAATTCTTTCCCACAAAACCGGTCCCTGGTGCCAGAAAGGTTGGCCATCGCTGCTCTAGGGAGAAGGAACCCAAGGCGGGACATAGCCGACCTGGGGGTTTGACCTAGGTATGCGCTTGCGGAGGGGCAAGCCCAGGCCTGTCCCCAGTCCCACCTTCCCGCCGCAGGCCCAGGAGAAGTTGACAGAGTCCAGCCAGAAGCTGGGGCTGCTACGGGAGGCCCTGGAGCGGAGGCTCGGGGAGCTGCCCGCCGACCACCCCAAGGGGCGGCTGCTGCGTGAAGAGCTCGCCGTGGCCTCATCTGCCGCCTTCAGCGCCCGCCTGGCTGGGCCCTTCCCTGCCACGCACTACAGTACCCTGTGCAAGCCCGCACCCCTCACAGGTGGGTCTGGGGCCTCCCCCACTCCGAGCCCTGAGCCCTGAGCCCTGAGCCCAGATCTCCACTCTCCCCGGCCCTGGACTCCCAACCAACCCCCTCCGCCGTCTAGTAGACAACCCTTTAGACCCTGGATTTCCTGACATCCTTTTCCTTGGGTCTGGGCTCTTGCTCCGCCCCCCTCCTCAGTTTCCCCACCTCCCCACCTGACCCTGCTTGTTCCTCCAGCCACATTCTCCCCACCCTGAACCTCTGCTGTCTCCAGGCCACCTTGCTGAGACCCTTCAGCCCCTACCCCTCCAGGCCAGCCCCACCCTAGACTCCCACCTTAGACCTCATCTTAGACCTCAGATTACCCCACCAAATCCTATCCTAGCCCTATCCTGTTCCTCCTTGCCTGGACTCCAGGCTTCAGCCCTGAATCTCTCTTCTACCCCTAAACTCTGGCATCTAGATCTCCTACATGCCAAGATCACTTTTTTTTTCTCCCCCAAGTCAGATTCTCACTCTGTTGCCCAGGCTGGAGTGCAGTGGCACAATAATCACGGCCACCGCAGTCTCGACCTGCTGGCCTCAGGTGATCCTTCCACCTCAACCTTCCAAGTAGTTGGGACTGCAGGCACTCGTTACCATGCCTGGCTTATTTTTTGATTTATTATAGAGATGAGGCCTCACCAAGTTGCCCAGACTAGTCATAGAACCCGTGGGCTCAGGCAGTCCTCTCACCTCGG
>NW_007245068.1:26391-27657 GCF_000164805.1 Carlito syrichta
TTGGAAGGCTGAGGCGGAAGGATTGCCTGAGCCCAGCAGGTTGAGGCTGCAGTGGCTGTGAGTTTTCCACTGCACTCCAGCCTGGGTGACAGAGTGAGACACTGACTCAAAACAAACAAACAGGCAAAAAAGGTCAAGTGCAGTGGCTCATGCCTGTAACACCAGGACTTTGGGAGGCTGAAACAAGAGGATTGCCTGAGCCCAAGGGTTCAAGACCAGCCTGGGCAACTTGGTGAGCCCTCGTCTGTACAGTAAGTCAAAAAAGTAACTGGGTGTGGTTACACGTGCCTGTATTTCCAGCTACTTGGAAGGCTGAGATGGAAGGACTTCCTGAGCCCAGCAAGTTGAGGCTGTGGTGGCTGTGAACATGCCATTGCACTCTAGCCTGGGTAACAGAGTGAGAATCTGACTTGGAAAAACAAAAAAAAGAACAAGGCGTGGTGACTCACGCCTCTAATCCCAGCACTTTGGGAGGTGGAGGAGAGAGGATTGCTTGAACCTGCGGTGGCCGGGAGCTTGCTGCTGCCCTCTAGCCTGGGCGACAGAGTGAGACTCCAATTCAAAAGAAAAAAATAAAATAAAATTGAGATGAGATTGTACTATGTTGCCCAGGTTGGTCTTGAACTCCTGGGCTCAAGCAGACCTCCTGCCTCATCCTCCCAAAGTGCTGGGATTACGTGCGTGAGCCCCTGTGTTCAGCCTACGTGTATCACATGCTCACATCTGAGCACAGACATCCCTGACCTGCCCCACCCTTGTTGCCTCTCACTGACTCCCATGTGTACTGTGGCTGCTTCTAGAGGTCCCTCTTCCTCCTCTTCCTCCTGCTTCCCTTCCCCTCAGCCAACCCTGCATGTGAACCCCTGCTGAGCTTTCCCTTCCTGCAGGGACCCTGGAGGTACGTGTGGTGGGCTGCAGGGACCTTCCAGAGACCATCCCCTGGAACCTCGCACCCCCGGTGGGGGGACCTGGGACCCCAGACAGCCGGACCCCCTTCCTGAGCCGCCCGGCCCGGGGCCTTTATAGCAGAAGCGGAAGCCTCAGTGGCCGGAGCAGCCTCAAAGCGGAAGCAGAGAACACCTGTGAGTGGGCATGGTGGACCCTGAGGGATAGGGTGGGGTGGGGTCCCCAGGATGCCCCATATTTGTTTGTTTATTTGTTTGTGAGTTGGAGTCTCACTCCGTCACCCAGACTGGAGTGCAGTGACCGCTCCCGGCCACTGCAGCCTCCACCTGCTGGGCTCCAGTGATCCTTCTGCCTCAGCCT
>NW_007245068.1:27677-29596 GCF_000164805.1 Carlito syrichta
TTCCAAGTAGCTGGAACTAGAGGCGTGCGCTACCACACCCGGCTCATTTTTGATTTATTGTGAAGATGAGGTCTCGCCAAGTTGCCCTGGCGGGTCTCGAACCTGCGGGCTCAGGCAATCCACTCACCTCGGCCTTCCAAGGAGAGGGATTACAGGCTAAGCCACCGAGCCCGGCTGTTTGTTTGTTTTTTAAGAGTCAAGGCTTTACCTTGTTGTCCAGGTGGATCTCAAGCTCCTGGCCTCAATCAATCCTGCCTTAGTCTCCCGAGGAGCTGGGATTACAAGCACCTAGCTAGCTCAAAAATTAAAAACAGTTACCATGATGATCCAGCAATTCCACTTCTGGGCATATGCCCCAAAGAATTAAAAACAGGATCTCAGCAGTTCCACTGCGTATCCATTTTTCAAAACAGCACACATATTTTATATATATATATATATATATATACACACACACACACACACACACACACACACACACACACACACATAATTTTAGTCAATTTAAAAAATAGTGAGAGCTGAGCACAGTGGCTCATGCCTGTAATCCCAGCACTTAGATAGGCAGAGGATAGAGATTTACCTGAGCTCAGGGGTTCAAGACCAACCCAAGCAACATGGTGAGACCTCATCTCTACAATAAATCAAAAAATTAGCCAGGCATAGTGGCACATGCCTGTGATTCCAGCAACTTGGAGGGCTGAGGTGGAAGGATCACCTGAGTCCAGCAGGTCAAGGTTGCAGTGACCATGGGCATGCCACTCACGTGGGCATGGCACTCTAGCTTGGGTGACAGAGTGAGAATCCGATTCAAAAAAAAAAAAAGAAGGCCGGGTGTAGTGGCTCATGTCTGTAATCCTAGCACTTTGGGAGGTGGAGGTGAGAGCTCAGGAGTTCAAGACCAACCTGAGCTACATGGGGAGACCTTGTCTCTACAATACATAAAAAAAATTTAGCCAGGCATGGTGGCATAGACTTATGGTTCCAGCTACTTGGAAGGCTGAAGTGGAAGGATTGCCTGAACCCAGCAGGTCGAGGCTGCAGTGGCTGCGAGTGTGCCACTGCACTCCAGTTTGGGTGACAGAGTGATACTCTGATTCAAAAAAAAAAAAAAAAGTAGTGAGAAAAAAATTATTTTCGAGTTGAGATCTCACTCTGTCTTTCAAACTGGAGTGCAGTGGCACGATCATGGTTCACCACAGCTTCCACCTTCTGGACTCAAGCAATCCTCCCACCTCAGCCTTCCACGTAGTTGGGACTACAGGCACCTGCTACCACACCTGGCTGATCTTTTGATTTTTTGTTTTTGTAGAGATGAGGTCTCCCTATGTTGTCCAGGCTGGAAATTTTAAAAATAAAACCAGGTTCTCAAGAAATATTTGTATGCCCATGTTCATAGCAGCATGATTCGCAATAGCCAAAAATGGAAGCAACCCAAGTGTCTACCAAACAGATGAGTTGATTAACAAGATGCGATCCATCCATACAACGGATAATTATTCAGTCTTAAAAGGGAAGGAAGTCCTGTCACATGCGCAACATGTTTAAGCCTTGAGGACATTATGCTAAGTGATATAAACCAGTCACAGAAATACAAATGCCATATGATTACACTTACATGAAGTTCCTAGAGTTGTAAGATTGATAGAAACGGAAAGTAGAATGGTGGGTGCCAGGTGCTGGGGGAGGGGGAGTGGAGAGTTATTATTTCATGGGGACAGAGTTTCCATTTTTCCAAATGAAAAGAGGCCTGGAAGTAGATGGTGGTGGTGGTTACAGCAATGTGAAAGTATTTAATGTATTGAATGCCACATAAGATATTTAATGCCACCGGGCTCGGTGGCTCAGCCTGTAATCCTGCACCTTTGGGAGGCTGAGGTGAGTGGATTGCCTGAGTCCACAGGTTCGAGACCCGCCTG
>NW_007245068.1:29990-31160 GCF_000164805.1 Carlito syrichta
GGCAATCCACTCACCTCAGCCTCCCAAAGGCGTGGGATTACAGACTGAGCCACTGAGCCCGGCTTATGTGTATTTTACTATAGTTTTTTTTTTTGAGTTGGAGTCTCACTCTGTCGCCCAGGCTGGAATGCAGTGACACACTCACTCACAGCCACCCCAGCGTCGACCTGCTGGGCTCTGGCAATCCTTCCACCTCAGCCTTCCAAGTAGCCAGAGCTACAGGCACGCGCTACCACACCTGGCTAATTTTTTATTTATTGTAGAGACGAGGTCTTGCTAAGTTTCCCGGGCCGGTCTTGAACCTGTGGGCTCAGGCAATCCACTCGCCTCGGCCTCCCAAAATGCTGGAATTACAGGCTGAGCCACTGAGCCCAGCCCCCATAATTTTTTTAAACAGAAAACTAATACATATGTACATAAAAAGTAAGTGCAGCAAAAGATTAACAGTAGAGCAAACACTCATGTTTCCACCACTGGTAAGAAATAGAGTATTGCACCAGGCGTAGTGGCTCACACCAGTAATCCCAGCACTTTGGGAGGCCCAGACGGGAGAATAGCTTGAGGCCAGAAATTCAAGACCAGCCTGAGCAACATAGACCTCATCTTAGAAAAAAAAAGAAAAAAAGAAAGAGTATTTCCAGTTCTCTATAAATTCCTTGTGTCCCCTTCCCAACTCCAGCCCCTTTCTCTGTTGGAGAGGAAGCCACTCACCTGACTTTTATCATTTCTTTGCTTTTTAAAAATAGTTTCAGCACCACTCTCTTCATCTCCAATGCAGTTTAATTTTGCCTGGTATTTGAACTTTCTGTAGACAGACTCGTATAGAATATATCCTATGGTCCTAACTTCTTCATTCAACATTGTTTTGGGAGATTCATCCATGTTGTGTGTGAAGCTATAGTGTGTTCATACTTAGTCTGTGTAATTCATGGTGTTAGATTGAGCCATATTGAATTGCTCTTTTTTTTTTTGAGTCGGAGTCTCACTCCGTTGCCCAGGCTGGAGTGCAGTGGCATGCTCACGGCAATCCCAGCATGGACCTGCTGGGCTCTGGCAATCCTTCTGCCTCAGTCTTCCAAGTAGACAGAATCATCGGTGTGTGCAACCACGCCCAGCTAATTTTTTGATTTATTGTATTGTATTTTTGATTTGATTTTTGATTTATGTTGC
>NW_007245068.1:31393-34052 GCF_000164805.1 Carlito syrichta
TTTGAATTATTTTAGAGATGAGGTCTGCTGCCCAGGCGGGTCTCGAACCCGCAGGCTCAGGCAATCCACTCACCTCAGCCTCTCAAAGGCGCAGGATTACAGGCTGAGCCACCGAGCCCGGCCCTTTTTTTAAGGTTAAAAAAAGTGGAATATCAGCAATTTTATACTTTAGGTGCTAAGACTGTATTACAGTTTATAATTCTCCTGGTAGTGGGCAGTGGGATATATTCTAATTTGGGCCATTATGTAAGAATTATATATATGCACCTCCTGATGTACACCTGCATGCATTTTTTTCCAGGGTAAATCTTTAGAACTGTATTTTATTTATTAATAAAAATAGAGATGAAGGTCTCACTATGTTGCCCAGGTTGGTCTTGAACTGCTGGCCTCAAGCAGTCCTCCCACCTCGACCTCCCAAAGTGCTAGGGATTGCAGGCATGAGTCACCACACCTGACCTCTTAGGAGTATATTGCTGGGACTTTCATGTAGAAGAAAAGTGAATATGAATCCCTACCTCACACCATACAGAAAAATAAACTAGATTAAAGGCTTTAACAAAACTGTAAAGTTTTGCAAAGATAGTAGAGCAGAATGTTTTTGGGGGAGGATTTGTTTTTTACAGTTTTTTAGAGATGGGGTCTTGCTGTGTCACCCAGGCTGATCTTGAACTCCTGGGCTGGAACAATCCTTCTTTCTCAGCCTCCCAAGTAGCTGGAACTATAGGTACATACCACTGGTGCCTGGCAATAAGAGGATTTATTTTATTTTCTTTTTTTTAGTCATAGTCTCACTCTGTTGCCCAGGCTAGAGTGCAGTGGCATGCTCAACAGCCACCATAGTATTGACCTGCTGGACTCAGGTGATTCTTCCACCTCTGTCTTCCAAGTAGCTGGAGCTACAGGCATGTGCCACCACACCTGGCTAATTTTTTGATATATTATAGAGATGAGGTCTCACCTTGTTTCCCAGGCTGGTCTCAAACCCATGGGTTCAGGTGATCCACTCACCTCAGCCTCCCAAAGTGCTGGTATGACAGGCAGGAGCCACTGTGCCTGGCTAAGGAGAGGATTTCGTTAACAAGATACTAGGGATTCCCTTTCTGCCAGCATTTCTGACTGAGCCCCTTCCCCTGTTTCAGGTGAGGTCAGCACTGTGCTTAAGCTGGATAACACAGTAGTGGGGCAGACATCCTGGAAGCCATGCAGTCCCAACGCTTGGGACCAGAGCTTCACCTTGGAGCTGGAGAGGGTGAGCTATATTGGGGGTCCTTAGGGCTTAGAGGAGGAGGGCTCAGGGCTTCAGGCCACCCAGGTGACAACCCTTTTCCTCTCCCTGTAGGCACGGGAACTGGAGTTGGCTGTGTTCTGGAGGGACCAGCGGGGCCTGTGTGCCCTCAAATTCCTGAAGTTGGAGGATTTCTTGGACAATGAGAGGCATGAGGTGCAACTGGACATGGAACCCCAGGGCTGCCTGGTGGCTGAGGTATGGCTCACCCCTGACTCTGAGAAAATGCTTCCTTTGCTGTGCTCCCAGTTTTCTGGACGGGGAAGATCGGGCTTTTCTAGGAGAGGAAGATACAATGTAGATATTTAGATTGGTCTCTGGACCTTGAGAGAAAAGTACATCTAATTAGTTGCATTGGTGACACAGCCTAAGCTGGGATTGTTTTTTTTTTTGTCAGGGTCTCACTCTGTCACCTTGTCTGGAGTGCAGTGGCTTGATGACAGCTCACTGCAGCCTTGACCTCCTGGGCTCAGGCGATCCTTCTGCCTCAGCCTCACAGGTAGCTGGAGGTGCAGGCCACCCCGCCTGGCTAATTTTTTTTTTTGAGCTGGAGTCTGTCACCCAAGCTAGATTGCAATGGCATACTCACAGCCACCGCAGTCTCAACCTGCTTGGCTGAGATGATCCTTCTGCTTCAGTCTACCAAGTAGCTGGAACTATAGGTGTGTACCACCATGCCTGGCTAATTTTTGACTTATTGTAGAGATGAGGTATCATCATGTTGCTCAGGCTGTTCTCGAACCCCTGAGCTCAGGTAATCCTCTCACCTCTGCCTTCCAAAGTGCTGAGATTACAGGCATGAGCCACTGTGCCCAACTGTGTTTAAACTGTTTTTAGAGATGAGATCTCACTATATTACCCAGGCTGGTCTTGAACTTCTGGGCTCAAGTGGTCCTCCCACCTTGGCTTCGCAAAGTGCTGAGATTATAGGTGTGAGCCACTGTGCCCAGCAAGATTTTTTTTTTGTCGGAGTCACACTCTGTTATCCCAGCTGGAGTGCAATGGCACGATCACAGCTCATTGCAGGTTTGACCTGCTGGGCTCAGGAGATCCTTCTATATCAACCTTTTAAGTGGCTGGAACTACAGACACTAGACCATCACACCTGGCTAATTTTTTTATTTATCGTTTATGGCATTGTTGACAGTCAGAGTCTTGAACCCCTGAACTCAGGCAGTCCTCTCACCTCTGCCTCCCAAGGTGCTGGAATGACAAATGTAAGCCACCATGCCCTGTGAATTTTCAAATAAAATTTTAAAAAATAGACTGGGTTTGGTGGCTCAGTCTGTAATCCTAGCACTTTGGGAGGCTGAGGCGAGTGGATTGCCTGAGCCTGCAGGTTCGAGACCAGTCCAGGCAACTTGGTGAGAC
>NW_007245068.1:34419-35162 GCF_000164805.1 Carlito syrichta
AAAAAAAAAAAAGAAAAAAATTATAAAATTTCATCAAAACAGAAAAGAGACAAAGCCTGTGTCATGGTGACTGCTGCCAGAGCCATAGTCAAGCTGAGAGAGAGAGATTCCTTCTGCAGTTGTGTTAGGGTGAGGGTCTGAATTGGGGTGTTCCCCGCACCCTTGACATTGTTTGTTGACAGTCAGGGCCAGATCATTCTCTGGGTAGAGCTATCCCGTGCACCGTAGGGCTGTTCAGCAGCATCTCTGGCCTCCACTCACAGAAAGCCAGTAGCATATCCCCTCCCCAGGCACCACATTTTGACAACTCAGAAGTCTACAGACATTGTCAAGTGTCCCCTGGTTGAGAACCCACAGTCTGAATGACATTTCTGGCTGACCCCTTGCATTAGGAGCCAGTCTCTGCAGCAAGTGCTTTGCTGATGTTAACTTGTTAATTTTCACAACAACCCAGGGAGAGAGGAACGTGTTACTCAAACTTTGACAGAGAAGAAAACTGAGGTACAGAGAAGGAAAATCTACTGGCTCCTTCAGTCAAATTATCTTCAGAAATTATTTTAATTTGTCCCAACCTATATATGTGCTTCCATCTTATATATATGTGTGTGTGTATATACACATGATCTGTCTGCCTCTATACACCCTTCTCATCATCTCTATCTATTCCTCTATGTCTGAATTTCTCTTTGTTCCCTCTCTTTGTATCCATCTCTCTACCTCTATTTTTTTTTTTTTTTTTTGAG
>NW_007245068.1:35285-44592 GCF_000164805.1 Carlito syrichta
ACCTCAGCCTCCCAAAGGCGCGGGATTACAGGCTGAGCCACTGAGCCCGGCTTCTACCTCTTTTTATCTACATCTATGTCTATCCATTTATCCTTCTCTGTGTATATCTCTCTGTCTCTGTTTCTACCCATCCATCCATCCATCATCCATCATCTGTCATCCATCCATCCGTCCATCCATCCACCCACCCACCCACTCATCATCCATCCTTCCATCCATCCATCCAGTCTTCCTATGTCCATATCCCCGTGTAGTAATTCTTACATGATCTGATCATCAGTGACCACTGAAAGAACAAGGAGGAGACAAGGGGTGCTTTCTCCATCCATCCATCCTTCCATCATCCACCCACCCACTCATCCATCCATCCATCCATTCATCCACCCACCCATCCATCCATCCATCCATCCTTCCATCATCCATCCACCCACTCATCCATCCATTCATCCATCCATCCATCCATCCATCCATCCATCCATCCATCCATCCTTCCATCATCCATCCACCCACTCATCCATCCATCCATCCATTCATCCACCCACCCACCCATCCATCCATCCATCCACCCACCCACCCATCCATCCATCCATCCATCCATCCAATCTTTCTATGTCCATGTCCTCATGCAGAAATTCTTACATGATCTTAACATTGATGACCACCGAAAGAACAGAGAGGAGAAAAGAGTGGCTAAAGTGGTGGGGCAATGTGATTGTTTCTTCCATTATAAAACTGTCCAAACCAAATGGAGAATATACTAAGCCTCATTCGATAGAACTTTCTGCAGTTCTCTTGTCCATGGGCCTATAGTGGTTGAGTTTTATTATGGTTGGGAATGTTCTATATCTAAAGTGTGGCCAGTGTGACTAGGGCATCAAAGTTTTGAGTTTATTTAAACTTTTTTCTTTTTTTTTGAGTCAGAGTCTCACTCTGTCACTGAGACTGGAGGGCAGAGGCTTGCTTACAGCCACTGCAGCCTCGACCTACTGGGCTCAGGTGATCCTTCCACCTTAGCCTTCCAAGTAACTGGAACTACAGGCATGTGCCACCACATCCAGCTAATTTTTTTATTTATTGAGAGACGAGGTCTTGCCATGTTGCCCAGGCTGGTCTTGAACCTGTGCGCTTAGGTATTCCTCTCGCCTCTGCCTCCCAAAGTGCTGGGATGACAGGTGTAAGCCCCTGCGCCCTTAAATATTAATTACTTTAAATTTAAACCACTACACATGGCGACCATATCAGACATTATAGTTCAGTGACTTGCACACCTTCTAGAAATTTCACTGGAGTTGGGAGAATTAAACTAGACCAGTGGTTTCCATAGGTGGGTGGGTGGCAGCATTACCTAGGTGGCTTGTTGAAGCAAAGAGTGCTGGACCCCACCCTTGGTGCTTCTGGTTCAGTAGGTCAAGGGTGGCCTGAAAATCTGCGTTTCTCGCTAGTTCCAGGTTAAGCTAATATCGCTGGTCTGGGACCACACTTGGGGAATCAGGGTACCAGGTGATGCCCTGGTTGCTGGAGTTGGATGTATAGTTTGTTGGGTCAGACTCCCTCCCCACCTCTGGAGGGGATCTGTTGCCTGCGTCTTGCTTTTCCAAGATGGCACCTCAGAAGGTGAGCAGTGAGTTGGTTGCTGACTGACCCCTTTGTATGTCACATGGTACTCTGGGGTTGAATTCGATGTCACGGTGATCAGAACCCCCAGATACTTGGGGTGCACACACTTGTGCTTCTGAGGGCTTCCTCGCCATGTCACCCACATCTGGGTGGGCATCTTCACCTTCCGGCCCCTCCCCCAGGTCACCTTCCGCAACCCTGTCATTGAGAGGATCCCTCGGCTCCGACGGCAGAAGAAAATCTTCTCCAAGCAGCAAGGTGAGGGGTGCTCCTGGGCCCCGGGGGAGAGGCCAGGGTCCTGGGAGTGTCACAGGGTGATGCCTGCCCCATTCCCTAGGGAAGGCATTCCAGCGTGCCCGGCAGATGAACATTGATGTTGCCACATGGGTGCGGCTGCTTCGAAGACTCATTCCAAATGCCACAGCCACAAGCACCTTCAGCCCTGGGGCCTCTCCAGTATCTGAGGCCCGGCACACGGGGTAAGAGGAGGCCCTGGCATCCTGTCCATCCATCTGTCTACCCATTCGTCCATTTATCTGTCCATCCATCCATCTATCCACCACTCACTCACCCATTCATCCATCTGTCCGTCCATCCATCCATTCATGTATCCATCCATCCACCCACCTACCTACTCATTTGTCCATCCATCCATCCATCCACTCACCCATTCATCCATCTGTCTGTCCATCCATCCTTTCATGTATCCATCCATCCACCCACTTACCTACTCATTTGTCCATCCATCCATCCATCCATCCATCCATCCATCCATCCATCCATCTATCCATCCAGCCATCTACCTGCCCACCTACCCTTCTGTCCATTTGTCTGTCCATCCACCCATCCTTCCATCTGTCCTTCCATCCATCCACCCACTTACCCATGCATTTGTTTGTCTGTCTGTCCAACCATCCATTCACCCACCTATCTGTCCATTCATCTGTCCATCCACCCATCCATCCACCCACCCACCCAACCTTTCGTTTGTTCATCCACCCATTCATGTATCTGTCCACCCGCCCACCCATCCATCTATCCACCCATCCACCTATCTGTCTGTTTCTCCATCTATCCACCCATCCATCCATCTGTCCACCCATCCATCCATCTGTTCACCCATCCATCCATCCACTCACACCACCCACCCACACACTCACCCACTTGTCTGTCCATTTGTCCATCCATCCATCTATCCATATCCTCTGTCCATATCCCCATGCCCCTTGTTGTTTCCTGAGTGCTGGGTGCTGGGTCCCAGCCACACGACCCTCCCCTCTGCTGCAGTGATATCTCAGTGGAGAAGCTGAACCTCGGGGCTGATTTGGACAGCTCGCCCCAGAAGAGCTTGCTGGATCCTCCTTCCAGCCCGTCAAGCCTGGTGAGTGGCCCCCTCCCTTCTCCCCATAGGCCTGGCCTGGACAGCTTCAGGGGTCCTGTTCCAGGCTTAGAAACCACCAGGAACTTTTCTGGGGTCACACAGCACAACTGCAGTAGGACCAGGTTCTCTAGCCTGGTTAAAAGCATGAGTTCTAGCTAGGCAAGGTGGTTCATGCCTGTAATCCCAGCACTTTGGGAGGCTGAGGTGGGAGGATTGATTGAGCCCAGAGTTCAAGACTAGCCTGGGCAACATAGTGAGAGCCATCTCTACAAAAAATTTAAAAATTAGCTGGGCATAGTGGCATGTGCCTATAGTCCCAGCTATTTGGGAGACTGAGGCAGGAGGATTTCTTGAACCTGGGAGGTTGAGGCTGTGGTGAGGCGTGAGTGTGTCGCTGCACTCCAGCCCGGGCATCAGAGTGAGACCCTGACTCAAAAAAAAGAGTATGAGCTCGGGGGCTGGTCCACCTGGGCTCCCAGCCCTGCACGTTGACGAGAGAAGTCAAGAGAGTGGTGTTTTCCAGGCAGAGGGACTCAAAGCCCGGAGACACCAGGGAGCCTGTGGGGTGGTGAAATTGTTCTTCATCTTGATTCAGGTCAGAGGTCGGCACTCATTTTCTGGAAAGGGCCAGACAGTCAACCTCTTTGGTTTTGTGGGCCAGACAGTCCCCATCTGTATCAAAGTAGTCCCAGAGGATCCATACATGAATGGGCAGGTCTGGATTACAGAAAAGCCTCTGTGGTAAACACTGAAGTTCGAATGTCAAGAACTTTCATGGATCACGAAATATTACTCCTTTTAAAAAAATTGTTGCCGGAAGTGGCGGCTCATGTCTGTCATCCCAGTATTTTGGGAGGCAGAGGCGACAGGATTGCCTGAGCCCACAGGTCTGAGCAACTTGGCCGGACCTCATCCCTACAATAAATCAAAAAATTAGCCGGGCATGGTGGCACATGCCTGTAGTTCCAGTTACTTTGAAGGCTGAGGTAGGATTGCCTGAGCTCAGTAGGTCGAGGCTGCGGTGGCCGTGAACATGCCATTGTACTCCAGCCTGGGTGATAGAGTGAGATTCCAACTAAAAAAAAAATTTTTTTTTAAAATTAACTGGGCCTGGTGATGCATACCTGTAGTCACAGCCACTCAGGAGGCTGAGGTGGGAGGGTCACCTGAGCCCAGGAGGTCAAGGCTGTGTGGTGAGCCATGATCCTGCCACTGCACTCCAGCCTGGGCAATATTGAGACCCTGACTCAAAGCAAAACAAACAAAACAAAAACAAACAAAAAGCACATGTTCAGGATGTTGGTTGTAGCAACTTTGTGTGAGCAAAGGAGCAGAAACAAGGGTCCATGAGTCAGGCCAGAGCAAAATAAATAGCAAGGTGGAATAGCATGCAGCCATGGAAAAAATGAGGCCGCTCTCTGCAATGCTGGCATACAGAGACTAAGACAGAGCATTGGGTGGGAGGTGTGAGATAGGAATGTAGTAGTGGTGGGCATGAGAGAAACAGTGCCTCTGCTGGTATGTTTGCCTGTGTGGGTGTAGAATTCAGCTAGATGCAGGGTGTGATGGCTCACACCTGTAATCCCAGCATTTTGGGAGGCCAAGACAAGAGGATCACTTGAGCCCAGGAGTTCAAGACCAACCTGGGCAACATAGTGAGACCTTGATCTCTACAAAAAATCAAGAAACTAGCTAGACATGGTGATGCACACCTGTAGTCCCAGCTACTTGGGAGGCTGAGGCAGAAGGATCACCTCAGGCCAGGAAGTTGATGTGGTGAGCTGTGATCATGTCACTGCACTCTAGTGTGGACGACAGAGTGAGACCCCTGACTCAGAAAAATGTGAAGTAACAACAGGAATACAGCTAGAAAGGCACCCAAGGAATCGCTAATGGTGACTGGCTTTGGGGGAGCAGCTGGGAGCAGGAGGGAAACGTACCTTCTTTGGTCACCTGCTTAGACTGCTTGAGTTGTTTTGTTTTTTGTTTTTGCTTTTTGGGTTTTTTTCAGAGAGAGGGTCTCATTCTGTCATCCAGGCAGGAGTGCAGTGGCACGATCATAGCTCACTGCAACCTTGAACTCCTGGCCTCAGCTGATCCTCCTGCCTCAGTCTCCCAAGTATCTGGGACTACAGATGTCACCACACCCAGCTACTCTTTAAATTTTTTGTAGAGATGAAGTCACACTATGTTGCCCAGGCTAGTCTTGAACTCCTGGCCTCAAGCGATTCTTCTGCCTCCACCTCCCAAAATGTTGGAATTGTATATGTGAGCCACTGTAGCCAGGCAGTTGCTTAGTTCTTAAAACAGCCCTAGGAAGTCGGTGTTCTTGATAGCTTCAGTCTAGAAATGAGAAACGGGCCCAGAGAAGGTCAACCGTCCACCCAAAGGGAAAGCCAGAACCCAAACCTAGTCCATCTGCCTTCAGACCTTACCCTGAGCACCGCATTAACCTGTGAACAGGTGCAACTCAGAGCAAAGAATGTCCTGTCTCTAGGCCCTAAGGTTTCTCCCCCTAGAAAATTAGCCCGGCTGATTTTTTTTTCTTCTTTGAGTTGGAATCTCACGCTGTCGCCCAGGCTGGAGTGCAGTGGCATGCTCACGGCCACCGCAGCTTCAACCTGCTGGGCTCAAGCAATCCTTCCACCTCAGCCTTCCAAACAGCCAGAACTACAGGTGTGCGCTACCATGCCCACCTAATTTTTTGACTTATTGTAGAGACGAGGTCTCGCCAAGTTGCCCTGGCTGTTCTTGAACCCGTGGGCTTAGGCAGTCCTCTCACGTCGGCCTCTCAAAGTGTTGGGATTACAGGCTTGAGCCACCGCTCCTGGCCCTGGTAGATTTTTTAATTTTTGTAGAACCAGAGTCTCCCTAAGTTACCCAGGCTGATCTCAAACTCCTAACCTCAAGTGACTCTCCTGCCTCAGCCACCCTTAGTGCTGGCATTACAGGTGCAAGCTACTGTACTCAGCCTGGTTCAGTTTTTAGAACAGTGTCTATAATACCTTCCTGTGGGAGGGATGAGACAGATCAATAGGTCATTGTTTTTCTATATTAAAAATTAATTTTGATTATTTTCAAAATTATATGTGCATGTGGTATAAAGAATTATGGGTAGGCTGGGCATGGTGGCTCATTCTTGTAATCCCAGCACTTTGGGAGGCCCAGGCAGGAGGACTGATTGAGACCAGGAGTTTGACACCGGTCTGAGCAACATAGCAAGACCTTGTCTCTACACAAAGAAGTAAATAAAAATAAAAGAATTGACCAGACTTGGTGGCTTAGTCTGTAATCCCAGCACTTTGGGAGGCCGGGACAGGTGGATTACCTGAGCCCGCGGGTTCAAGACCAGATAGGGCAAGTTGGCGAGACCTTGTCTCTACAATAAACCAAAAAAATTAGCTGGGCATGGTAGCATGTGCCTGTAGTTCTGGCTACTTGGAAGGCTGAGGCGGAAGGATCACTGGAGCCCAGCAGGTGGCCGTTGGGGTGGCTGTGAGCGTGCCACTGCACTCCAGCCTGGGCGATAGAGTGAGACTCCAACTCAAAAAAATAAATAAATAAAAATAAAAAATAAAAGAATTAAGGCTAATACCAATAAATAAAATAAGTACATTTGATCCTTGGACAACGCCTCAGGCATTAGGGGTGCTGACCCCACACAGTCAGATGTCTACATATAAATTTTGACTCCTCCAAAATGTAATTATCACTAACCTACTGTTAATGAACAGTTGAAGCCTTACCTATAATGAACAGTTGATAAAGACATATTTTGTAGTGGGGTGCGGTGGCTCACACCTATAATCCCAGCAGTTTGGGAGATGAGGCGGGAGGACTGCTTAAGCCCAGGAGTTTGAGACCAGCCTGGGCAGCATAATGTGATGGAGACTGTACAAAAAAATGAAATAAAAAAATCAGCCGGGTGTGGTGGTGCCTGTCTGTAGTCCCAGTTATTTGGGAGGCTGAGGCAGAAGGATCGCCTAGGCCTGGGAGGTCGAGGCTGTGGTGAGCCATAATTGTGTCACTGTACTCCAGCCTGGGTGACAGAGTAAGACCCTGATTCCAAAAAAAAAAAAAAAAAAAAAGAATAAAAAAATCTGTGTGTACACAGACCTACACGGCTCAAACCTGTATTGTTCAAGATAAAATATACTTGGCATGTAAAATGTGCTGGGGAGAAAAATCCAGCAGAAAAGGGGACAGGGAGTGCTGGGCTGTGTCAACTGACCACCTGCAAAGGTGACGTGCGAGAAAAGCCTAAGGGGGTGAAGGAGGAGCCGCCCAGGTGTGGGGATGAGTGGCCCAGGAGGAGGAAGCAGCTGTGCAAAGGTCCTGGGGTAGGAATGGGCCTGTGTTTGGGGCACAGGAAGGGGAAGAGAAGGGGAGAGAGGCAAGGATGGAGGAGAGGGGCACACGTGGGGGCCTTGAGTTTTCGTGGACGTGGGCCTCTCTGCCTCTCCTCGCTCTGACCTCTCTCTCCGCCGCAGAGTTCCCCGATCCAAGAATCCACCACCACCCCCGCGCTGCCTTCGGAGACCCAGGAGACCCCAGGCCCCGCCCTGTGCAGGTGACACCCCTCCCCTGGTCCCCGCTGGCCAGCCTTGCCTGCTATCTCCATCCCCACCAGTATCCTGTCTCCACAGCCCTCTGAGGAAGTCACCCCTGACCCTTGAGGACTTCAAGTTCCTGGCGGTGCTGGGCCGGGGTCACTTTGGGAAGGTGAGCTGAGGGGTAGGGAGTCAGGGGGCTGGGCTTCTGACCTGGGGCCTGGGCTGGCCACTGAGACCCCCGCCTGGCCACTGTGGATCCAGGTGCTGCTCTCCGAATTCCGGCCCAGTGGGGAGCTGTTCGCCGTCAAGGCTCTGAAGAAAGGGGACATTGTGGCCCGAGACGAGGTAGAGAGGTAGGGACCAGTCCCGGTCCTCTGGGGACCTCTGTCTCTCTCTCATTTTTGGCGGGGGGGGGGGTGTGTGTTGTTTGTTTGTTTTTTCCTGTTTCTTCTTTTGGGAAACAAGAGAGCAATTCCATCCTTGGAGCTGCAGGGAGGGTGGCTCATAATGGCCACTCGTCCTTCCCAGCCTGGGCTCGAGCCACAACTCTCAGAAAGCAGTTAATCATTTGGTCCCATTCAGCTCTGTAAGCTAAATGCTCTTAATATCTCCATGCTGCTGATGGCCCAGAGTGGTTGAGCAGCCTGCTCGAGGTTACACAGCCAGTTCAGGATTCGAACGTAAGGTCTCAGGCTCTGAAGCCGGTGCTCCTCATGGTGCCACCGCACTGCCTCTGTTTTGGGGTCAGGGCCTTGAGTTCAAATCCCACCTCTGCCAGATGTGCTTGGAGATTCTGGGACAGTCAGTTCTCCCTTGAGAGCCCGAGCCTCCTGATCTGTCAGGGAGAGGAATGATGCTTTCCTCGCTGGGTCGTCGGGCGGGTTAAAGGGAGGCCACATCTGAAGCCCTCTGCATGATGTCTGACCCCTGTAGACAGTTGGCGGGGGCTCTGAGATTGTCCCCAGTCTGCCCAGCATCCTTTTTAATAATCAGGACTCCAACTCGGAAAGGCTTAAACAAGTAATTTATTCGTCTGAATCAGAAAAGCCCAGGGATGATTTGCCTTCAGGCATGGCTGCATCATAGTGCTCAGCTGATGTTTCTCAGTTCTGCTTTCCTCTGTGGGCTTTGCTTGCAGTCCTCTTGTGGGGACAGAGATGATCCCCCGCTCCCCGGCAGCTCAGGTCCTCCACCCGCATTAACCCTCGTTCCTTAATAATTCCTGTGGAAATCAACCCGACTTGGCTTACCCATTCCTCAGCCAACCTCTGGCCAGAGAGGGTGATCCGATCGGCCTGAGCCGCATGCCCACCCCTGGCAGTTCCCCAAAGAGAAGACAGGGGACTATCACTAGGGTGAGGCGTAGATTCAGAGTGCCCGTCTAGCCGATGAAGCAGCTGAGGTTCAGAGAGATTAAGCCACTTGCCCAAAGTCACACAGCACCGTGAGGCCCTCCACAGACATCTGTGGACTGGGGACTCTGGGGAGCGTGAGAGTCGGGGTCCGGGGGTCGCTGGGCTCTCTCACCGGCGCCCCCCACCCCTCCCGTCCCCTCCCTAGCCTTATGTGTGAGAAGCGGATCCTGGCCGCCGTGACCGGCGCCGGCCACCCGTTCCTGGTGAACCTCTTCGGCTGTTTCCAGACCGCGGAGCACGTGTGCTTCGTGATGGAGTACTCGGCGGGCGGGGACCTGATGCTTCACATCCACAGCGACGTGTTCTCCGAGCCCCGCGCCGTGTGAGCCTGGCCCCCGCCC
>NW_007245069.1:0-1482 GCF_000164805.1 Carlito syrichta
CTCAATTCCATTCCTCTCCATTCCATTCCATTCTGTACAATTCCATTCCATTCAGTACCTCTCCACTACACCCAATTCCATTCCATTCATATCCATTCCTTTCCATTCTTCTCCATTCCATTCCGTTCCATTTTTCTGCATTCCACTCCAATCCTTTCCATTCCATTGCTCTCTAATCCATTACATTCTATTTAATTCCATTCCATTCCTCTCAATTTAATTACTCTCCATTCCACTCCATTATTTCCATTCCTCTACATTCTTTTCGAATCCACTCCATTTCATTAAATTCCTTTCCTCTCCATTCCATTCCGTACCGCTTTCCTCCATTCCTTTCCTCCTCATTCCATTCCATTCCTCTCCTTTCCATTCCATTACACTCCACACGATTACTCTCTATACCTCTCCATTCCACTTCCTTCCATTTTATTCTATTACTCTCCAATCAATTCCCTTCTATTCCATTCCATTCCACTTCATTCTATTCCATTCCTTTCCACTCCATTCCATTCCTCTCCATTCCATTCCACTCATTTTCATTCCATTGCATTCCGTTGCATTCCAATCCATTCCATTCAATTCGAATCATGTCCTATTCCTTCTTTCTTTTCCAATCCTTTCCACTCCACTCCATTCCATTCCACTCCATTCCATTCCATTCCAGACACTTCCATTAAATTCCATTGCATTCCTCTCCAATTCTTTCCTCTCCATTCCTTTTCATTCCATTCTATTCTTTTCCTTTTCATTCCCTTCCTATCCAATCCATTCCATTCCTCTCCATTCCATTCAATTCCACTCCATTCCATACCATTTCTCTGCATTCCATACCATTCCATTCCATTCCATTCCAATCTATGCCATTCCATTCCACTCCACTCCATTCCATTCCATTCCAATCCTCTCCATTCCATTCCATTCCACTACACTCCATTCCATTCCAATCCTCTTCATTTTATTCCACTCCTCTCCATTCCTTTCCATCCCATTCGATTCCAATCTATTCCACTCCAAACTTTTTCTCTCCATTCAATTCCTCTCCATTCCATTCCTGTCTGTTTCATTCAATATCCTTTCATTCAATTCTCTTCATTCCATTATATTCCTCTGCATTCCATTCCATTCCTTTCCATTCCTTGTATTCCATTCCATTCCTCTCCATTCCATTCTATTCCATTCCATTCCTCTCCACTGCATACCATACTATTCCCCTCCATTTCAATTCGTTCCATTCCTCTCCATTCGATTCCTCGGAAATTCATTCCATTCCATTCCTCTCCTTTCCATTACATTCTTTTCTATACCATTCTACTTCACTACATTCCACTCCATTCTTCTCCATTCCATTCCATTCTTCTGCATTCTATTCTATTTTTCTCCATTTCATTCCATTCCATTTCAATCCACTCCTTTACATTCTTGTCTATTCTATTCACTTCCAATACAATCCATTCAATTCCATTCAACTGCATTCCATTCAAT
>NW_007245069.1:1736-5181 GCF_000164805.1 Carlito syrichta
TCTATTTCATTCAAACCCATTTCACTCAATTCCATTCCATTCCTAACCTCTTCAATCCATTACACTCCATTCCATTCCATTCATCTCCATTCCCTTCCATTCCATTCCTCTCTATTCCATTCCATTTCATCCATTCCCTTCCATTCTACTCCATTCCCTTCCATTCTTCTCCATTCTAATCCAGTCCATTGTTCTCCATTCCACTCCATTCCATTCCATTCCTCTCCATTCCAGTCCATTCTATTCAATTCCATTCCATTCTTCTCTATTCAACTCCTCTCCATTCAACTCCATTACCTTCCATTCGTCTCCATTCCTTTCCATTCCCCTCAATTCCTTTCCATTCCTTTGACCTCTATTCCATTCCATTCTTCTCCATTCCATTCCTCCCCATGCCATTCAATTCTTCTCCATTCCATTCCTTTCCACTCCATTAATTTCCATTCCCTTAATTTCATTCCATTTCATTCAAATCCATTCCATTTCTCTCTACTGCTCTCCATTCCATTTCATTCATTTTATTCCATACCTCTCTATTCCATTCCATTTGTTTGCATTCTACTCCATTACATTCCTTCCCATTCCATTTTATTACATTTTATTCCATTTCTCTCCGTTCCTTTCCATTCCTCTACAATTCATATGCTTCCATTCCATTCCATTTCATTCCTATCAATCCCATTCCTTTCTGCTCCCTTCCATTCCATTTCATTCCATTCCACAACTTGCTTTTCATTCCATTCCATCCATTCCATTTCATTAAATTCTAGTCCATTCCCTTTCTCTCCATTCCATTCCATTGTATTCCATTTGATTCAATTCCATTCCTCTCCATTCAATTTCTGTCCTTTCTATCCCATTCCCTTCCTCTCCATTCATATTCTATTCCATTCCATTCCATTCTGCTCCATTCCATTCCATAACATTTCATTCCATTCCTCTCCATTCCTTCCCATTCCTCTGTATTCCATTCCTTTCCATTGCATTCCATTTCACTCCATTCCATTCCTTTACATTTCATTCCATTCCTCTCCATTTCATTCCATTCCATTCCTTTCCTCTCCTTTCCAATCCAATCCTCTCTATTTCATGCCATTCCTTTCCATTCAATTCGTATCCATTTCATTCCATTCCATTCTTTTCCTCTCCATTCAATTTATCTCCATTCCATTCCTCTGTATTCCATTCCATTCTCATCCCCTCCATTCTATTCCTCTCCATTGTATTCCATTCCATTCCATTCCTTTCCATTTCCATTACTTTCCTCTCCATTCCATTTCATTGCTCTCAATTACATTCCATACTTAACCATTCCATACTATACCATTCCTTCCCATTCCGTTCGTCTCCACTCTTTTCAATTCTACTTCATACAACTCCATTCTTCTCCATTCCATTCCTTTCAATTCCATTCCCTTTCATTCCATTCCATTCCATTTATTCCATTCCTCTCATTTCCATTCAATTCTATGCCATTTTATTCCTTTGAATTCCATTCCACTCCTCTGCATTCCATTGCAATCAATTGCATTCCAATTCCATCCATTCCAATCCATTCCTTTGAATTCGATTCCTCTCCAATCCATTCCATTCCATTCCTATCCATTCTACTCAACTCCATTTCATTCCACTCAATTCCTATCCATTCCATTCCTCTCCCTTCCATTCCATTCCATTAAATTCTATAGCAATCTTCTCCAATTCATTCCTCTCCATTGATTTCCGTTCCATTTATTCAATTCCAATCCGTCCTCTCCATTCCATTCCATTCCTATCCATTCCATTCCATTCTCTCCATTCCATACTATTCCATTACATTCCATTACATTCCTCTCAATTCCAATTCTCTCCATTCCATTACATTTCTCTCTATTACAGTCCAGTCCATTCCATTCCATTCCATTCCACACCATCCCATTCCATTCAATTCCATTACACTTCATTCCATTCCATTCCATTCCTCTCCAATCCATTCCTTCCTTACCTCTCCACTCCTGTTCATTCCTCATCCTTCCACTGGATTCCATTCCATTCCTCTCCATTCCTTTTAATTCCATTTTATTCCATTTCACTCTATTCCATTCCTTCCCATTACTCTCCACTCCATTCCCAACAATTCCATTCCAATCCATTTATTTACTCTGCATTCCATTCCTTTCTTCTACATTCACTTCGATTCCATTCCACTCCATTCCATTCCACTCCATTTCAATCCTTTCCATTCCATTTCATTGCATTTTATTCCATTCCTCTCGATTGCATTCCAATTCACTACTTTAAATTTCTCTCCATTCCATTTCATTCCATATTATTCTATTTCTTTCCAATCCATTCCATTCCATTCCTTTTCTTTCCATTCTATCTTTTCCATTCCATTCTATTCCATTTCTTTCCTCTCCATCCCCTTGCATTCCTCTCCATCCCATTTCATTCCTCTCCATTCCATTTAATTCCATGCCATACCATTCTTCACATTTGCATTTCATTCAATTCGATCCATTCCATTCCATTCCATTCCTCTCCTTTCCATTCCTCTCCATTCCATTCCATGCAATTCCTTTCGATTCCATTCCATTTCTCTCAATCCTTTTCCTTTCCTTTCCATTCTATTTCATTCCTCTCCATTCATTTCAATTCCATTCCATTCGATTTCATTCCATTCTATTAACTCCTCTCCTTTCCATTCCAATCCATTCCATTCCTCTCCATTTCATTCCATTCCATTCCATTCCATTCCATTCCATTGCATTCCATTCCATTCCATTGCATTCCATTCCATTCCATTCCATTCCTCTCCATTCCAATCTTCTCTATTCCATTCCATTCCATTCCATTCATCTCCATTCCATTCCATTAAAATCCTTTACTATCCATTCCAATCCACTTCATTCCATTAAACTCCATTCCATTCCATTCCATTCCTCTCCATTCCATTCTAATCCATTTAAATCCATAAAATTCCATACAATTCCTGTCCATTCCTTTCCATTCAATTACTTTCTATTCCATTCCTCTCCATTCCATTATTCTCCATTTAATTCCATTCCTCTCTATTCCACCCCACTCCATTCCATTTTATTCCATTCCATTTCATTCCATTCCATTCCAAACTATTCCTCCCCATTTCACACCTTTCCAATCCATTGCATTCCATTCCAACCCACTCCATTACTATGCTTCCATTTCATTCCATTCGTCTCCATTCATTTCCAGTGTATTCGATTCCATTCCATTCTATTCAATTATTTTACGGTCCCTTCAATTCCTATCCTTTGCATTCCTCTCTATATCAGTCCAATCCATTGCATTCCATTCTAATCTTCTCCGTTCCATTCAATTCCATTCATCACCATTCCATTCAATTTCATTCCTCTCCATTCCACTGCACTCATAACACTCCATTCCATTTCATTCTAATCCATTCCACTCCATTCCATTTATTCCA
>NW_007245069.1:5416-14845 GCF_000164805.1 Carlito syrichta
TGCCCTCTCTTGCTCTCAATTCCATTCCAATCCATTCATTTCCTATCCATTTCATTCCTCGACATTCCATGCCATTCCTCTGCATTCCATTCAATTCCTGTTCATTCCATTCCATTCCAATTCATTCCTTTCCTTTCCATTGCATTCCTCTGCATTCCACTCCTTTCCATTCCGTTCCATTTCTCTCCTTTCCATACAATTCCATTCTATTTTACTACACTCCATTGCATTACATTCCTCTCTCTTCCATATCATTCCATTATATTCCTTTCCTCTCCATTCCATTCTTCTCCATTATATTCACTTCTTTTCTATTCTATTCCATTTCATTCCTCTCCATTACAATCCAATCCAATCCTCTCGACTCCATTCAGTTCCATTCCATACCATTCCATTCCTCACCATTCCATTCCATTTCATTTCCTCCATTCACTTCAAATCCATTCCACTACATTCCATTCCATTCCATTCCATTACTTTCTTCTGTATTCCATTCCATTCCATTCCATTCCAGTTCTCTGTATCCTTTCAATTCCATTCCACTGCATTCCATACCTCTCCTCTCCTTTCCTTTCATTTCCATTCCATTCCTCTCTATTCAATTCCTCCCCGTTCCATTCCATTGTATTCCAATCATTGCCATTCACTTATTTTCCATTCCACTAATCTCCAATCCATTCCACTCCATGTCATTCTTTTCCAGTATTCTCCAGGCAATTCCATTGCATTCCACTACATTCCATTCCATTCTGTTCCATTATATTCCATTCCATTCCTCTCCATTCCATTCCTCTCCATCCATTACAATCCTCTCTCTTCCAGTCCAGTCCTTTTCATTCCATTCTACACCATTCCATTCCATTCAATTCCATTACACTGCAGTCCATTCCATTCCTTCCCATTACTTTTGATTCCATTCCTCTCAATTCTATTCTGCTCTCATCCATTCCTTCCGTTCCTCTTCCATTCTATTCCATTCCATTCCAGTCTATTCCATTCCTTTCCATTCCTCTCCATTCGATTTAATTCCATTTTATTCCATTCCTCTTCATTCCATTCCATTCCATTCCTTTCCATTACTCTCCTTTCCATTACCAACCTTTCCATTCCCTTCCATTCCTTTCCATTCCTTTCCATTACATTCCGTTCCTATCCATCCCTTACCTTTCTTCTTTCTGCCATTTGATTCGGTTTGATTCCATTCCATTCCATTCCAGTCCTGATCCCATACCATTCCATTCCTATCCATTGTTCTCCATTCTTTTCCCAACCGTTTCTTTCCATTCCATTCCTCTACATTCCATTCCATTCCTCTACATTCCCTTCCTTGCCATTCCACTCCATTCCATTCCACTGCATCCCATACATCTTCATCCCTCTCCATTCCTTTTCATTCCGTTTCATTCCATTCCATTCCATTCCATACCATTTCATTCCATTCATTAAATTCCATACCATTCCTTTTCATTTCATTCCATTCTATTCCAATCCATTCCATTCCTCTCTATTCCATTTTACTTCATTCAATTTCATTCCCTTCCTATCCTCTTCATTTTATTCCATTCCTCTACATTCCATCCCATTCTATTCCATTCCATTTCATTTCATTGCTCTCCATTCCCTTCATCTCCATTTCATTCCATTACTCTATTTCATTCCATTGCATTGCATTGCATTGCATTCCATTCCACTCCATTCCACTCCTATCCATTTCTCTCCATTCCATTCTACTCCCCTCCATTTCATTCCATTACCCTGGTTTCCATTCCAATCCTTTCCATTTCATTCCATTCCTCTCCATTCTTTTCCAGTCCATTCGATTCCATTCCATTTCATTCTTTTCCTCTCCATTCCATTCCTCTATATTCAATTCAATTCAATTCAATTCCTTTTCAACCCTCTTCATTCCATTCATATCCATTCCATTCCACTACATTTCATTCCATTGCATTCCATTCCATTGCATTCCATTCCACTCCATTCCTCTCCATTCCATTCCATTCCTATCCATTACTTTCTTTTCCTCTCCATTGCAATCCATACCATTTCTCATTTCAATCCATTCAATTCCTCTCTATTCCATTCATCTGCATTCCATTCCATTCCATTCTGCTCCATTCCATTCCATTCCATTCCTCTACATATCATTTCATTTCACTCCATTCCTTTCCATTCCTTTCCATTCCATTTCAGTCCATTCTTCTCCGTTGCATTCCATTCTCTGCCATTCCATTCCATTCCACTCCATTCCGTTTCTGTGTATTGTATTTTGTTCATTAAAATTCGTTCCATTCTATTCCACTCCATTCCATTCCACCCCCTTCTTTTTCACTCCTTTCCTCTCCATTCCATTTCTCTCGATTACATTCCTCTCCCTTCCATTCCATTCTATTCCTCTCCACTACATTCCTCTCCATTCCTTACCATTCCATTCCATTCCTCTAAATTCCATTTCATTCAATTACATTAAATTCTATTCCATTCCATTCCATTCCACTCAGCTCCAATCTATTCCACTCCATTCCATTCCATTCCACTCCATTCCATTCCATTCATCTCCATTCCATTCCATTCCATTTTTTTCCATTCAACTACATTCCATTCCATTCCATTCCTCCCCGTTCCATTCCATTCCTCTCCATTCCATTCCATTCCTCTACATAGCATTCCATTTCACTGCATTCCTTTCCATTACTCACCTTCCATTACAGTCCATTCTTTTCCATTGCATTACATTCTCCTCCATTCCATTCCATTCCACTCTATTCCGTTCCTGTGTATTCTATTTTGTTCCATTAAAATTCGTTCCATTCCATTCCACTCCATTCCATTCCACCCCTTTCCTTTTCACTCCTTTCCTCTCCATTCCATTTCTCTTGATTCCATTCCATTTCTCTCAATTCCATTCCTCTCCATTCCATTCCTTTCTACTCCTCTCCATTACATTCCTCTCCATTCCTTTCCATTCCATTCCATTCCTCTAAATTCCATTTCATTCCATTACTTTACACTCTATTCCATTCTATTCCACTCAGCTCCAGTCTATTCCACCCCATTCCATTCCATTCCACTCCATTCCCTTCCATTCATCTCCATTCCATTCCATTTTTCCCATTCAGCTACATTCCATTCCATTCCATTCCATTCCTCTCCATTCCATTCCATTCCTCTCCATTCCATTCCATTCTGTATAATTCCATTCCATTCCTCTCCATTCATTTCGTGTGCATTCCTTTTCATTCCTCTCGATACTTTTCCATTCCATTCCTCCCCATTCCATTCCACTCCATTCCATTCCATACCATTCCATTCCATTCCTTTCCATTGCATTCGATTCCATTGCATTCTGTTCCAATCCCTTCAATTCCTCTCCATTTTTTTCCTCTGTATTCCATTCTATTCCATTCCAATTCTCTCCATTCCATTCATTCCTTCCCTTTCCATTCCATCCCTCTCCATTCCTTTCCATTCCTCTCCCTTCCTTTCTTTTCCTCACCATTGCCTACCATTCAATTCCTCTACATTCCAATACATTCAATTCCTCTCCATTCCATTCGTCTGCATTTCATTCCATTCCATTTTTCTCCATTCCATTCCATTCCCCGCCATTCAATTCCATTTCATTCCATTCAATATCATTCCTTTCCATTCCATTCCATTCCATTCTTCTCCTCTGTATTCCATTCTTCTGCATTCTATTGCAGTCCATTCCATTTCATTCCTGTCTATTTTATTCCATTCAGTTTCAATTTGATCCATTCCATTGCATTCCATTCCATTCCACTCTCTTCCTTTGCATTCCATTCGCTTTCTCTCAATTCCATTCAATTTCCCTCCATTCCATTCCTTTTCATTCCATTCCATTTCTTTCCTTTCCATTCCATTCCATTCCATTCCTCTGCATTCCGTTACTCCCCATTCCTTTCCATTCCTTTCCATTCCACTCCATTCCATTCCATGCATCTCCTTTCCATTCCATTCCATTTTTCTCCATTCCACTCAATTCCTTACCAGTCCATTCCTCTCTATTCCATTCCATTCTGTACATTTCCATTCCATTCAGTACCTCTCCATTCCACCCAATTCCATTCCATTCGTATCCATTCATTTCCTTTCTTCTCCATTCCATTCTTTTCCATTTCATTCCATTCCATTTCTCTCCATTCCATTCCTCCCCATTCCATTGAAGTCCTCTGCATTCCATTCCAATCCACTCCATTCCATTCCATTCCACTCCATTCCATTCCATTTCACTCCGTCCATTGCTCTCCATTCCTCCCCATTCCATTTCATTCAATTTTATTACATTGCTCTCCATTACATTTCACTCCATTTCATTCTTCTCCATTCCTTTCCATTTCATTTCATTCCAATTCTCTCCATTCCATTTGATTCCATTTGTTTCCATTACTTTCCATTCCATTCCATACCATTCCACTCCATTCCATTCTCCATCCCATTCTCCATTCCATTCCATTTCATTCCATTCTAATTCTCTCCATTCCATTTGAGTCCATTTCTTTCCATTCCTCTCCACTCCATTCCTTTCCTCTCCATTCCATTCCATTCCTCTCCATTCCATACCATACCATTCCTCTCCATCACAATCCATTCCATTCGTCCCTTTTCAATTCCTCTGCATTCCATTGTCTTCAATTCCTCACCTTCCATTCCCTTACTCTCCATGCCATTCCCAAACTCTCCATTCCTCTGAAATCCTTTCCATTCCATTCCATTCCATTCTTCTCAATTCAATTCCATTCCATTCCTTTCCATTCCATTCCATTCCTCTCTTCTCTATTCTGTTTCATTCCATTCCACTCCATTTCATTCCACTCCCTTCCAATGCACTCCATTCCTCTCCATTCCCTTTATCTCCATTCTATTCCATTTCTCTCAATTCCTTTCCTCTCCATTCTATTCCACGCCTCTCCATTCAAGTTCCTTCAGTTCTATCCACACATTCAATTCCATTCCACTCCACTTCACTCCATTCCACTCCATTCCATTCCATTCCTTTCCATTAAATTCCATTCCATTCCATTTTTCTCTATTCCAATCCAATCTATTCCATTCCACTCCTCTCCATTCCATTCTTCTCTATTCCTTGCACTCCATTCCATTCCTCTCCATTCCATTCTATTCCTCTTCAATCCATTCTATTCCACTTTATACCACTCCATTCCACTCTGCTCCATTTCTCTGCATTCTACTATTAAATCCCATTCCATTCCTCTCCACTTCATTCCATTCCAGTCCATTCCACTCCAGTCCACTCCAATCAATTCCATACAATTCTATTCCATTCCTCTCTTTTTCCATTCCATTCCATTTCTCTCCATTCCAATTCATAAAATTCCATTCCATTCCTCTCCATTCCTTTCCATTGCATCCCATTCCATTCCATTCCTAGCCTCATCATTCCATTGCATTCCTTTCCATCCATTCCTTTCCATTCCAATCCCCTTTATTCAATTCCTCTCCATTCCATGCCATTCCATTCCATTCCCTTCAACTCCATTCCATTGTATTCCATTCCATTTCTTTCCCCTCCACACAATCCATTCCACACTATTCCCTTGCATTCCATTCCTCTCCATTCCAAACCATTCCATTCCGTTCCAGTACATTCCATAACTTTCCACTCCATTCCATTCCATTCCTTTCCACACATTGCATTCCTCTCCACTCCATTCCATTCCTTTCCACTCCATTCAATTCCTTTCCATTCCACTCCATCCCATTTCATTGCATTTTATTCCATTCCATTCCATTTCGTCACATTCTATCCCTTTTCTCTCCATTCCATTCTCTTCCATTTCATTTCATTACACTCTATTACATTCTATTCCATTCCAATCCTCACTATCCCATTCATTTCCTTTTCCATTCATTTCTTTACATTCTTTTTCTATCTATTACATTTATTCAATTCCTCTCCATTCCATTCCATTGCTTTCCATTCTATTCGATTCCATTACTCTCCACTTCATTACATTGCATTCCTCTCCATTCGATTCCATTCCATATAATTCCTCTCTATTCCATTCGTCTCCATTCCATTACATTGCATTCAATTCCATTAATCTCATTCCATTCCATTCTATTCCATTCCTCTCCATTCCATTCCATTCCATACCATTACAATAAATACCATTCCTCTCCATTCCTTTCCATTCCATTCCATTGCATTCCATTCCATTCCCTATCATTCTGTTCCATTCCATTCCATTTCATTTCTGTCCCTTCCATTCCTCTCCATTTCATTCCATTCCTTTCCATTCCAACCCATTCCATTCCATTCCATTCCTCACCACATCATTCGATTACACTCCAAAGCCCTCCATTTCTTTCCTTTCCACTCCATTCCATTCCATTCCACTCCATTCCATTCCAATCCAATCCATTTCCTTACATTTCTCTCCATTCCTTTCCAAACCATTCTGTTCCATTCCATTCTATTCCATTCTTTTACTCTCCATTCAATTCCTCTCCATTCCATTCCTCTCTTTTCCAATGCATTCAATTCTGGTCCATTCCAATCCTCTCCATTCCATTCGATTCCATTCAATTCCATTCTTCTCTATTCTATTCCATTCCATTCCATTCCTTTCTATTCCAGTCCATTCCTCTCCATTCCATTATATTCCTATCCATTCCTTTCCATTTCTGTTCTTTCCATTTAATATCATTCCTCTCCATTCCATTACATTCCATTCAACTCCATTCCATTCCTCTCTTTTCTATTCCATTCCTTTTCAATCCATTCCATTCCACTCCATTCCATTCCACTCCCTTCCATTGCACTCCATTCCTTTCCATTCCATTCCATTCCTCTACATTCTCTTTCATTCCATTCCACTAAATCCCATTCCTTTCCACTCCATTACATTCCTCTCCATTTCATTGCATTTTAATCCATTCCTCACCAATCAATTCCAATAAACTCCATTCCATTCCTCCCCACTCTATTTCATTACATATTATTCCATAACTCTCCATTCCATTGCATTTCATTCCTCTCCATTTCTTTCCCTTCCATTCCATTCCATTTCTTTTCACTCTATCCCATTGCATTCCGCTTCATTCCATTCATTCCGTTCCATACCATTCCTCACCTTTGCTTTCCATTCCATTTGATCCATTCCATTCCATTCCATTCAACTCCTTTCCATTCCTCTCCATTCCATTGCATTCAATTCTATTCCATTCTATTCCATTCCTCTACATTCCTTTCCTCTCCTTTACTTTCCATTGCCTTCTTCTCTATTCATTACAATTCCATTCCATTTGATCCCATTCCAATCTATATCTTTCCTCTCCATTCCTTTCTAATCCATTCCATTCCATTCCGTTCCTCTCCTTTCCATTCCATTTCATTCCTCTCTATTGTTTTCAATTCCATTTCATTCGGTTCCATTCCATTCTATTTCTTTCCTCTCCATTCCATTCCATTCCTCTCCTTTCAATTCAATTCCATTCCATTCCACTCCTCTCAATTCCATTAAATTACTCTCCATTCTATTCAATTCCACTCCTCTCCATTATAATGCTATCCATTCCATTCCTCTCCATTCCATTCAATGCCATTCAATTCCTTTCCATTCCATTTTACTCCAATTCATTCAATTGCATTTCACTCCATTTCACTCATTCCCATTTCATTCCATTCCATTCCATTCCATTCCACTAATCTCCATTCCAATCCAATCCATTCCATTCCTCTCCATTCCATTCCATTCCATTCCATTCCTCTCTAGTCCAAGCATCTCCTTTCCATTCAATTCCATTCAATTCCATTAATCTCCATTCCATCCCTTTCCATTACATTCCTTTCCATTACATTCCATACAATTCTTCTCCATTTTTTCCATTCATTCCTTTCCATTCCATTCCTTTCCATTCCATACCATTCCATTCCATTCCATTCTATTCCAATTCATTCCATTCCTCTCCATTCGATTTCTCTCCATTTCATTCCATTCCTCTCTGTTGCATCCCATTCCACTCCTTTCCATTCCATTCCTTTTCACTCTATTCCATTCCATTCCACTCCATTCCATTCCTATCCTTTCCATTTCATTCACTGCATACCATACCATTACTCTCCATTTCAATCTGTTCCATTCCTCTCCATTCCATTCCTCGGAAATTCATACCTTATCATTCCTCTCCTTGCCATTCCATTCCTTTCTAAACAATTCCATTTCACTACATTCCATTCCATTCCTCTCCATTCCATTCCATTCTTTTGCATTCCATTCCATTTTTCCCTATTCTATTCCATTCCATTTCATTGCACTCCATTCCATTCCTGTCTATTCTATTCACTTCCAATACAATTCATTCTATTCCATTCCACTGCTTTCCATTCCGTTCCATTCCTGTCCATTCCATTCCTATTCATTATATTCCATTCCTCTCCTTTACATTCTATCCTCTCCATTCCCTTTCATTCAAACCCATTTCACTCAATTCCATTCCATTCCTAACCTCCTCAATCCATTACACTCCATTCCATTCCATTCATTTCCATCCCTTCCATTCCATTCCTCTCTACTGCATTCCATTTCATCCATTCCATTCCATTCCATTCTACTCCATTCCCTTCCATTCTTCTCCATTCTAATCCAGTCCATTTTTCTCCATTCCACTCCATTCCATTCTATTCCATTCCTCCCAATTCCAGTCCATTCTATTCAATTCCATTCCATTCCTCTCTATTCAATTCGTCTCCATTCAACTCCATAACATTCCATTCATCTCGATTCCTTTCCATTACCCTACATTCCATTCCATTCCTTTCATCTCCATTCCATTCCATTCCTCTGCATTCCATTCCACCCCATTCCATTCCATTCATCTCCATTCCATTCCATTCCTTTCCACTCCATTCCTGTCCATTCCGTTAAATGGCATTCCATTTCATTCAAATCCATTCCATTCCTCTCCATTGCTCTCCATTCCATTTCATTCATTTTATTCCATTCCTCTCCATTCCATTCCATTCCGTTTCATTCCACTCCATTGCATTTCTTTCCATTCCATTTCATTACTTTTTATTCCATTTCTCTCCATTCCATTCCATTCATCTACAATCCATACTCTTCCATTCCATTCCATTCCATTTGATTCCTATCAGTCCCATTCCTTTCCACTCCCTTACATTCCATTTCATTCCACAACTCGCTTTCCATTCCATTCCATCCTTTCAATTCCATTAAATTTCACTCCATTCCATTCCTCTCCATTCCATTCCATTGTATTCCATTAGATTCAATTCCATTCCTCTCCATTCCATTCCATTCCTTCCTTTCTATTCCATTCCATTCCTCTCAATTCTAATCAATTCCTTTCCATTCCATTCCATTCCTCACCATTCCATTACATTCCTCTTCATTCCATTCAATTCGATTCCATTCCTCTTCA
>NW_007245069.1:14865-21314 GCF_000164805.1 Carlito syrichta
CCTCTGCATTCCATTCCATTAAATTCCATTTCATTTCTCTCCAAATCATTTCTCTCCATTCCTTTCATTCCATTCCATTCATTTCCATTCCTCTCTGTACTAATCCTCTCCATTCCATTCCATTCCCTTCCTCTCCATTCATATTCTATTCCATTCTATTCCATGCCCCTCCATTACATTCCATACCATTCCATTCCATTCCACTCCATTCCTTTTCATTCCTCTCTATTCCATTCCTTTCCATTTCCTCTCCCTTCCATTTCATTGCTCTCCATTACATTCCATACTTCACCATTCCATACCATACCATTCCTCTCCATGCCATTCCATTCCATTCCATTCCATTCCATTCCAGTAATCTCCACTCCTTTCAATTCTTCTCCATACAACTCCATTCCTCTCCATTCCATTCCTTTCCATTCCTTTCAATTCCATTCAATTATATGCCATTTTGTTCCTTTGAATTCCATTCCACTCCTCTCCATTCTATTGCAATGTATTGCATTCCCATTCCATCCATTCCAATTCATTCCTTTGAATTCGATCCATCTCCATTCCATTCCATTTCCATTGCAATCCATTCCACTCAACTCCATTTCATTCCACCCCATTCCAATCCATTCCATTCTTCTCCATTCCATTCCTTTAAATTCCATAACATTCCTCTCCAATCCATTCCTCTCCATTGATTTCCCTTCCATTTATTCCATTCCATTCCGTCCTCTCCATTCCATTCCATTCCTCTCCATTCCATTCCATCTTCTCCATTCCATACTATTTCATTACATTCCATTCCATTCCTCTCAATTCCACTCCTCTCCATTCCATTACATTCCGCTCTATTACAGTCCATTCCATTCCATTCCATTCCACAAAATCCCATTCCATTCAATTCCATTACACTTCATTCCATTCCATTCCATTCCTCTTCATTCCTTTCCTTTCCATTCCACTCCATTCTTGTCCGTTCCTCATCCTGCCACTCGATTCCATTCCATTCCATTCCTCTCCAATCCTTTTATTTCCATTTTATTACATTCCTCTCCATTCCATTCAATTCCACTCCTTCCCATTACTCTCCACTCCATTCCCAATAATTCCATTCCCATCCATTTAATTCTTCTCCATTCCATTCCATTCGTCTACATTCACTTCCATTCCATTCCACTCCATTCCATTCCATTCCACTCCATTCCATTCCTCTCCATACCTCTCCATTCCATTTTATTGTGTTTTATTCCATTTCTCTCGATTCCATTCCAATTCACTACTTAAATTTCTCTCCATTCCATTTCATTACATATTATTCTATTTCTTTCCATTCCATTCCCATTTCTTTCCATTCTATCTCTTCCATTCCATTCTATTGCATTCCTTTCCTCTCCATCTCATTGCATTCCTCTCCATCCCATTTCATTCTTCTCCATTCCATTTCATTCCATGCCATACCATTCATCACATTTGCATTTCATTCCATTCGATCCATTCCATTCCTCTCCTTTCCATTCCTCTCATTTCCATTCCATTCAATTCCTTTCTATTCCATTCCATTTCTCTCAATCCTATTCCTTTCCTTTCCATTCCATTTCATACCTTTCCATTCATTTCAATTGCCTTCCATTGGATTTCATTCCATTCCATTTATTTCCTCTCCATTCCATTCCAATCCATTCCATTCCTCTCCATTCCATTCCATTCCATTGCATTCCATTCCATTCCATTCCTCTCTATTCCACTCCTCTCTATTCCATTCCTTTCCAGTCCATTCAATTCCGTTCATCTCTATTCCATTCTATTACTTTCCAACCCATTCCAATCCACTTCATTCCATTAAACTCCATTCCATTTCATTCCATTCCTCTCCATTCCATTCTAATCCATTCCATACCATTAAATTCCATACCATTCCTTTCCATTCATTTCCATTCAATTCCACTCTATTCCATTCCTCTCCATTCCATTCTTCTCCATTTAATTCCATTCCTCTCTATTTCATCCCACTTCCTTTCATTCCATTCCATTTCAAACCGTTCCTCACCATTCCATTCCTTTCCAATCCATTGAATTCTATTCCGCCCCTCTCCATTGCGATCCTCTCCATTTCATTCCATTCGTCTCCATTCATTTCCAGTGTATTCGATTCCATTCCATTCTATTCAGTTATTTTACTCTCCCTTCAATTTCTCTCCTTTCCATTCCTCTCTATATCAATCCAATCCTTTCCATTCCATTCTAATCTTCTCCATTCCATTCCATTCCATTCCATTCCATTCCTTTCTATTCCATTCCATTCCTTTTCATTCGATTCCATTCCTCTCCATTCCTTTCCATTATGCTCCATTACTTTACATTCCTCTTCATTCCATTCTATTGCATTCCTCTCCATTCCATTCCATTCCATTTCACTCCATTCCATTCCTATCTCTTCTATTCCATTCCATTCCAATCCTTTCCACTCCATTCCACTCCATTCCAATCCACTACATTCCATTGCACTCCATTCCTCTCCATTCCATTTATATCCACTCCATTCCATTTCTCTTCATTCCAATCCTTTCCCTTCCATTCTATTCCATTTCTTTCCATGCCATTCTATTCCTCTCCACTCCATTCCATTCCACTCCATTCCATTTAATATAAATCCATTCCACTGAATTCCATTCCATTCCACCGCACTCCACTTCATTAACCTCTATTCCTTTCCATTCCTCTCCAGTGCTTCCATTCCATTAGAGTCCATTCCATTCCATTCCACTCCATTCCTTTCCATTCCTCTCCATTCCATTCCTTTCCATTCTGTTCCATTTGTCTCCATTCACTCCATTCCATTCCATACCATTTCTTTCCATTCCATTCCATTCTATTTAATTCCATTCCATTCCTCTCCATTCAATTCTTCTCTATTCCACTACATTATATTCCATTTGGCTCCATTCCTTTCCATTCCACTCCATTCCATTCCATTCCTTTCCCATCCATTCCATTCCAATTCATATTTTTCCATTTTTCTTCATTTCTTTCCTTCCCATTCCATTCCATTCCTCTCCATTCCATTTCACTCCATTTTATCCTATTCCTCTCAGTTACATTTCATTCCTTTTTATTCTATTCCTCTCCAATCAATTTCATTCCTTTCCATTGCATTCCATTCTATTCCACTCCATCCCATTCCTCTCCATTCCACTTCATTACATTTTATTCCATTCCTCTCTATGTCATTCCATTCATCTCTATACCATTCCATTCCTTTCCATTCCATTCCACTTTACTCCTTTTCATTTCATTCCTCTCCATTCCATTCCATTTCACTCCATTCCATTCCTTTCCTCTCCATTCCATTCCATTCCATACCTCTCCATTCCATTCCTCTCCATTCCACTACATTCCTCTCTATTCTTTCCATTCCATTCCATTGCTCACCGTTCCACTCCATTTCATTCCACTCCATTTCATTCCATGTTTCTATATTACAATCCATTCCACTCCGTTACATTCCACTCCACTCCTTTCCATTCCAATCTTCTCCATTTCATTCCATTTCTCTCCATTCCTTTCCAATCCATTCGATTCCAATCCATTCCATTCCATTCTTTTCTTCTCCATTCAATTCCTCTCCATTCCATTCCTGTCTATTCCATTCCATTCCAATCCTTTCCATTTCATTCTGTTCCTCTCCATTCCCTTCTATTCCATTCCATTCCTTCCCATTCCATTTCATTTTTCTTAATTCCATTCTTCTCCATTGCACACCAAACCATTCCCCTCCATTCCATTCCATTCCATTACTCTCCTTTCCATTGCTCTGAAATTAATTCCATTCCATTCCATTCCTTTCTATACCATTCCATTCAACTCAATTCCAATCCATTCCTCTTCATTCCAGTCCAATCCATTCTTCTCCATTCCATTCCATTCTTCTCCATTCCATTCCATTCCACTCCATTCCATTCCTTCTTTTCTATTCCATTCCATTGCAATCCATTCTAATCCATTTCACTGAATTCCATTCCATTCCATTCCATTCTTTGTATTCCATTCCTCTTCATTCCATTCCATTCTTCTACATTCCATTCCATTAATTTTTATTCAATTCCATCCCACTCAATTCTATTCCATTCCACACTCAATTCCATTCCATTCCACTACACTCCACTCCATTACACTGCATTACTCCATTCCACTCCATTCCATTGCATTCCGTTCCATTTTTCTCCATTCCACATTATTCCATTCCATTTCATTTCTCTCCATTCCATTACATTCTATTTAATTCCATTCCATTCCTCTGCATTCACTTCCTCTCTGTTCCACTCCATTATATTTCATTGGTCTCCATTCCTTTTCATTCCACTCCATTCCATTCAATTACTTTCCTCTCCATTCCATTCCATTCCACTTCTTTCCATTTTTTCCATTCTATTCCTCCTCATTCCATTCCATTCCACTCCACTTGATTCCTCTCCATTTCTCTCCATTCCATTTCATTCCATTATATTCTATTCCTCTCCATTCCATTCATTTCTTTCCATTCCATTCATTCCATTCCACTCCATCCCATTCCTCTACATTTAATTTCATTACATTTTATTACATTCCTCTCCATTTCATTCCATTCCTCTCTATTCCATCCCATTCCATTCCATTCCACTCCATTCCATTCCTATCCTCTCCATTCCCCTCCATTCCTCTCCTTTGCTTTCCATTCCTTCTATTCCAATCCATTCCATTCAATTCCATTCCCATCCTCTCCATTCTATTCTAATCCATTCCATTCCGTTTCTCTCCATTCCTTTCCTTTCCATTCCTTTCTATGCCATTCCTGTTCCTCTTATTCCATTCCTTTCCATTCCATTCCATTCCACTCCATTCCATTCCTCTCCATTCCATTCCTCTCTCTTCTATTCCATTCCATTCCATTCCATTCAAATCCATTACACCCCTTTCCTTTCCACTCTCTTCCATTGCACTCCATTCTTCTCCATTCCATTTATCTACATTCCATTCATTTTCTCTCCCTTCCATTCCTCTTTATCCTTTCCAATCTATTCCAATCCACTCCACTTCCTTCTTTTCCATTCCAATCAATTTCTCTCTATTCCATTCGATTCCTCTACATTCCATTTCATTTAATGACATTCCACTCAATTACTTTCCATTCCACTCCACTCCATTCCATTCCATTGCATTTCAATCCATCCCATTGCTTTCCGCTCGTTTCCATTCCATTCCATTGCATACATTCCATTCCATTCCATTCCTGTCCATTCCATTCCTCGCCTTTCCAATCCATTAAATTCCTCTCCATTTCTTTCAATTCCATTCCATTCCATTTATTTCCATTCCACTGTATTCAATTCCATTCCATTCCATTCCTTTCAATTCCATTAAATTCCATTCCACTCCATTCCTTTCTAATTAATTCTATTCCACCCCACTCATCTCCATTCCATTGCATTCCATTGCATTCCAATCCTCTCCATTCCAATCCATTCTATTACTCTCCTTTCCATTCCTCTGAAATTAATTCCATTCCTGTCTACACCATTCCATTCCACTCCATTCCACTGCATCACTCCATTCCACTCCATTCCTCTCCTTTCCATTTCATTGCATTCCGTTCCTTTTTTCTCCATTCCACATTATTGCATTCCATTCCATTTCTCTCCATTCCAATCTTCTCCATTCTATTCTATTCCATTCCATTCCATTTTTCTCCTTTCCATTCAATTCCTTTCCATTCCATTCCTTTCCATTCTTTTCCATTCCATTCCATTCCTCTCCATTCCATTCCTCTCTCTTCTATTCCATTCCATTCCACTCCATTCAAATCCATTCCATTCCATTCCACTCCCTTCTTCTACATTCCATTTATGTACATTCCATTCCATTTCTCTCCCTTCCAATCCTCTTTATCCTTTCCAATCTATTCCATTCCATTCCACTTCCTTTTTTTCCATCCCAATCCATTTCTCTCTATTCCATTCAATTCCTCTACATTCCATTTCATTTAATACCGTTCCACTCAATTACTTTCCATTCCACTCCACTCCACTCCATTCCATTCCATTGCATTTCTATCCATCCCATTGCATTCCGCTCCTTTCCATTCCATTCCATTGCAAACATTCCATTCCATTCCATTCCTGTCCATTCCATTCCTTGCCTACCCAATCCATTAAATTCTTCTCCATTCCTTTCAATTCCGTTCCATTCCATTCCATTCCATTGCTGTCCATTCCACTGTATTCAATTCCATTCCATCCCTTTCCATTCCATTCCATTCCATTCCAAACCATTCTTCTACATTCTTTCCATTCATTCCATTCCATTCCATTCCTCTACATTCTATACCATTCCATTCCTTTCTACTCCAATCCATTCCATTCCTCTCCATTCCATTCCTCTCCATTTCATTCCATTCCTCTCTGTTGCATCCCACTTCACTACTT
>NW_007245070.1:0-1525 GCF_000164805.1 Carlito syrichta
CAGTCGGGTAGCTAGCTAGTTAAGAGAGGTGGCTAGCAGTCTAGCCAACCAGGTAGCAAGCTAATTAAGTCAGCTTGCTAGCCAGCTGGCTAGCTGGTTAAGTCAGCTATTTAAGTCAGCTGGATAGGCACCTGCCTAGGTAGGTAGCTAGCTAATTAAATCAGCTGGTTTACCAGATGCCTAGCTAGTTAAGTCACCGAGTTAAGTGAGATCACTAACCAGCTGGCTAGCTAGATGGCTAGCTAGTTAAGGCAGCTGGTTAGCAGTGTGGCTATCTAGTTAAGTCAGCTATTTAAGTCATCTGGTTAGCCAGCTGCCTAGCTAGGTGGCTGGCCTGTTTAATTGGCTTTCTTAGGCTGGTCAGATAGGTGTCTAGCTAGTTAAGCCGGTTGGCAAGCTGGCTGAACAGCAGGCTGGCTGGCTAGTTAAGCTGGCTGGCTGTCCCACTCTCCAGACAGACATCTGTTTTTTTATCCTGGCTTGGTAGCCTGGTGGTAGCCCTCTAGCTAACTAGCCGTCTGCCTTGCCAGCTACCCTGCCAGATAGGTAGCTATTTAAGCCAGCTGGTTAGCCCTCTAGCCAACAAGGTAGCTCGCTAGTTAAGTCAGCTGGCTAGCCAGCTACACAGCCAACAAGCTAGTCAGCTAGATACGTCAGCTAGCTAGTCAGCTAGCTTGCTAAGTCCGCTAGCAAGTCAGCTAACTATCCAGTCAGCTATTTAAGTCAGCTAGCTAATCAGGTTGCTAGTCAGGTAGTTAGTTAAGTCAGCTAGCTAGACAGCTTGCTAGTCAGCTAGATAGTTAAGTCAGTTAGCCTCAAGCCAGATAGTTAGCTAGTTAAGTCACAATCTAGAGAGTTAGTTAGCTTGTTTGGTAGCTAGTTATGTCAACTAGATAGCCAGCTACCTAGTCACTAGCTAGTCAAGTCAGCTGTCAAATCAGCAAGTTACTTAGCTAACTAGTCGGCTCGTAACTCAACTACCTGGTCAGGTAACTAGTGGGCTCGCTTGCTTTCCATTAGGTCAGCTAACTAGTCAGCTCGCTTGCATGCCAACCTGTCAGCAGACTAGTTGGCTCGCTCACCAACCAACAGGTTAACAAACTTGTCAGCTCACTCGCAGGACAACTCAGCTAACTAATCGGGTGCCTCACCAGCCGACTAGTTAAATCAGATCACGGGTCAGCTTGCTTGCCAGTTGACAAGTTAAGACAGCTCACCTGTCGGCTCACTGTCCAGTCGACTAGTTAAGTTAGCTCACTGGTTGGCTCAATAGCTGGTCGACTAGTTAAGTCTTCTGAGTTGTTGGCTCACACACCAGCTGATTTAATTCAGCTGATCAGTGAGTTCAGATGCCGGCCGACTAATTAAGTCAGCTGAACAGTAGGCTTACTCGCTGGCTGACTAGTTAACTCAGCTGACAAGTCAGCTCACTCACCAGCCAACTAGCTAAGTCAGTTGACAAGTCGGATCACTCACCGGCCATCTAGTTAATTCAGTTCAATTGGAACACTCACAGGACGACCAG
>NW_007245071.1:0-5928 GCF_000164805.1 Carlito syrichta
GCGAGCTGACTTAACTAGGGGACTCAACTAGCTAGCCAGCAAGCTAGCCAGCTGAATAAACTCTCTAGCTACCCAGCTAGGCAGCTGACTAATCAGCTGAATAAACTAGCTGACTTAACTAGCTAGCCAGCTAACTTAACTAGTTAGCTACCTAGATAATCAACTGATTTCACAAGCTGAAATAACTAGCTAGCTACCTAGGTAGCTATCTAGCTAGCTAGCCGAATGAACTACCTGACTTAACTAGCTAGCTATCTTTCACAAATAGCTGACTTAACTAGCTAAGTAGCAAGCCAGCTGACTTATCATCTGAAATAACTAGATAGCCACCTTTCCAGACATCTAATTTAACTAGTTTTTTATCTAGCTAGCAAGCTGACTAGCCAACAGATTAACGAGGTGACTTAACTAGCTAGCCAGCTTGTTAGCCAGCTGACTAAACTAGTTGAGTAATGATCTAGGCAGCTGGCCAGCCAGGTGATGATACTAGCTGACATAACTAGTTATCCAGCTGGCTAGCCAGCTGACTCAACTAGCTGACTTAACTAGTTAGCCATCTGGATAGCCAACTGACATAAATAGCTCTCTACCTAGCTAGCTGGCTAGCCAGTTGACTTAACAAGCTAACTTAACTAACTAGTAAGCTGACATAATTATCTGACTAAAGTAGTTAGCTACCTAGATAACCAGCTGACATTACTACCAGAAATAGCTAGCTAGCTACCTACCTAGATATCTAGCAAGTTGGCCGACTTAACCAGCTGACTTAATTAGCTAGCTAGCTGACAGCTAGATGAATTAACTATCTACCTTGCTAGCCAGCTGATTTAATTAGCTGAAATAACTAGCTACCCAGCTGTCTAGCCATTTGTCTTAACTAGCTTTTTAACTAGCTAGCGAGCTGTATATCCAACTGACTTAACTAGGTAACTTAACTAGCTAGCCAGCTGGCTAGCCAGCTGACTTAACTAGATATCAGCCATGATAGGCAGCTGGTTAGCCAGCTGACTAAACTAACTGACTTAACCCGCTAGCCCATTGGCTTAACTAGCTGACTTAACTAGCTAGCTACCTAGCTAGCCAGCTGACTTAACTAGCTGACTAATCTAGCTAGCAATCTAGCTAGCCAGCTTGCTGGCCAGTTGTCTTAACTAGCTGATTTAACTAACTAGCCAGCTGGCTGGCCAGCTGAATAAATGAGTTTACTTATCCAGCTAACCAGCTCTCCAGCCAGCTGACTAAACTAGCTAGCTACCAAGCTGGACAGCTGAGAAGCCAGCTGAATTAACTACGTGTCTCAACTAGCTAGCCAGCTGGCAAGCCAGCAGACTTAACTAGCTTGATACCTAGCTAGCCAGCTGGCAAGCCAGCTGACTTAACTAGTTGACTTTACCAGCTAGCCAGCTGGGTAGCCAGCTGACTCAACTAGCTGATGTAACTAGTTAGTCAGTTTGCTAGAGAGCTGACTTAACAAGATCTCTACCCAGCTAACTAGCTGGCTAGCCAGCTGACTTAACTAGCTGACTTAATCAGCTAGACTGCTGGCTAGCCAACGGACTTATCTAGCTCACTACCTAGCTAGACAGCTGGCTACTCAGCTGACTTAGCTAGCTGACTTAAACAGCTGACCTTCTTGCTAGTCAGCTGAATTAATTAGCTTGCTATATATCTAGCCAGCTGGCTAGCAAGCTGACTTAACTAGTCGACTTAACTAACTAGCCAGCTGTCTATCCTGCTTACTTAAGTAGCAAGCTACCTAGCTAGCCAGCTGGCTAGCCAGCTGACTTAACTAGGTGACGTAACTAGATAGCCTGGGGGCTAGACAGCTGACCTTACTATCTCGCTACATAGGTAGCCAACTGTCTAGCCAGCTGACTTAACTAGGTGACTTAACTAGCTAGCCAGCTGGTTAGCTGGCTGACCTAACTGCCTAGCTACCCAGATAGCCAGCTGGATAGCCAGCTGGCTTATCTAGCTAGCTACCTACATAGCCTGCTGGCTTGCCAGTGGACTTAACTACCCAGGTACCTAGCTAACCAGCTGGCTATTTAGCTGACATAACTAGGTTATTTAAATAACTAGTTAATTGACTAGCCAGCTGACATAACTAACTAGCTACCCAGTTAGGCAGCTGGCTTTCCAGTTGACTGAAGTCACTGACTTTACTAGCTAGCAAGCTGACTTAACTAGCTGACTTAACCAGTTATCTACCTAGCTAGTCAGCTGGCTTAAATAATTAGCTTAACAAGTTAGTTACCTAGCTTGTTATCTAGGTATCCAGCTGACTTAACTAGCTGACTTAACTGGCTAGCTAACTGACATAACTAGCAGTCTTAGGTAGCGTGTTTCCTAGCTAGCCAGCTGACTTAACTAGCTGAAATAACTAGCTAGTCAGATGGCTAGCCATCTTACTTAATTAGCTTTTAAACTAGCTAACCAGCTAAATAACCAAATGACTTATTGTGTTGAATTAACTAGCTAGGCAACTGGTTGTCAGCTGACAGAACTAGCTGACTTAAGCAGCCAGTCAGCTGGCTAGCCAGCTGACTTTACCAATAGGCTACCTATCTAGCCAGCTGTCTAGCCATCTGAATTATCTAGATTACTTAAGACAGCAAACTGGCTAGCCAGCTCACTTTACTAGCTAGCCACCTACCTAGCCATCAGCCTAACCAGCTGACTTAACTAGGTGAATTGAACAGCTAGCCTGCTTGCTAGCAATCTGACTTATCTAGCTGGCTACCTACCTAGCCAGCTGGCTAGACAGCTGACTAAACTAGCTGACTTAACCAGCTATCCAGTTGGCTATCCAACTGACAACTCACTGACATCACCAGCTAGCCATTTAGCTATCTAGCTGACTTAGCTAGCTAGCTACCTATCTTGCCAGTTGACTAGCCAGTTCTCTTAACTAGCTGAATTAACCAGATATCCAGCTGTCTAACCCACTGACAAAACTAGCAAGCTACCTAGCTAGCCATCTGACTTAAATAGTTAGCTAAATAGCTAGCTACATAGCTTGCTAGGTGACTTAAATAGTTAGCTAACTAGCTAGATACCAGCTAGCAAGCTGACTTAAATAGTTAGCAACATATCTAGGTAGCTGACTTCACTAGATAGCTAACTAGTTAGCTTACTCATTATCTAACATGCTAGCTAGGTGACTTAATTATCTGACTTAACTCATTAGCTAACGAGCTGCCTAGCTGACACAACCAGCTGCCTTAATTCATTAGCTAATTAGCTAGCTAGCTGACTCATCCTGTTGACTTAATTTGTTAGCTAACTAGATAGCTAGCCTACTCAACAAGCTGACACAACCCGTTTGCTAACTAGTTACCTAGCTGAGTCAACCAGCTGACTTATCTCTTCAGTTAACTATCTAACAACCTGACACAACCTGCTGACTTAACCTGTTAGCTAACTAGCTAGCTAGCTGTCTTAACCAGCTGACTAAATTAGAAAGCTGACTACTAGCTGACTTAGCTACTTATTTTGCTGACTTAACTGGCTGACTTAACTACTTAGCTAGCTGACTTACCTACCTGAATTAAATAGTTAGCAAATTATTTAACTTGCTGAATAACTAGCTGACTTATGTAATTACCTAACTAGTTACGTAGCAGACTTAATTACCTGACTTATATAGTTAGCTACCTAGTGAGTTAGCTGAACAAGCTAGCTAGCTGGTTAGCTAGCAGACTTAGCTAGCTGTCTTTAGTTGGCAAATGAGATAGCTAGCTGACTTAACGAGTTAGTTAACCAGTTACCTAACTGTTCTAACTAGTTGGAAATCGAGTTAACTACCTGACTTAACTAGTTGGTTAAGGATTTAGCCAGGTGACTTAACTTGTTGACCGACTAGTTAGCTGGTTTAGCATATTGGCTGACTCTTGGGCCAATTTGTTAGCTGGCTTAACAAGATGACTAACTAGTCAGTCGACTAGTTAGCAGGGTCAACGAGTTCACTGATGAGTTGGCCCACTAGTTAGCACGGTTAACTAGTTCTCTGGCTGGTTTCCTGATCTAACTATTCGGCTGACTTGTTTGCTGACTAATTGCCTGGCCTAACTAGTCGCCTGATTAGATAGCTGAGCTAACTTCTCAGCTGGCAAGTTGGCCAACTAGTCTGTTGACAGGTTAGTTGACATAACTATTTGGCCAGCTAACCAGCTGACCAGTTAACTGACTTAACTATTCGGCTGTTGAGTGAGCTGATTGGTCAGCTGACTTTAGTCAGCTGGCGATTGAGCTGATTGGTCAGAAGACTTAACTAGTCGACAGGCATCTGAGCCAACCCGTGAGCTGACATAACTAGTCAGTTGTCGAGTGAACCGATGGGTGAGCTGCCTTTACTAGTCGGCCGGCAAACAAGCCGACCGGTGAGCTGACTTAACAAGTCAGCTGGTGAGCTAGCCGACTAGTTAGCTGACCTGTTGGCCTTTGAGCAGGCTGACAAGTAATTGACTTGTGAGCGAGCCAACTATTTTGCTGACCGGTTGGCAGGTGAGTGAGCTGACTAGTTAGCTGACCTGATGGAAAGCCAGAGAGCACACTAGTTAGATGATCAGCTAGCTGAGAGTCTAGCCTACTAGTTAGCTAAGTAAGGCTGATTTGCTAGCTGACTCAACTAGCTAGCTGACTTGCTAGCTGGCAATCTAGCTGACATAACTAGCTAGCAAACAAGTTATCTAGCTCTCTAGCTAGCTGACTTAAGTAGCTAGCTAACTGGCTAGTTAGCTGGTTAGCTGACTTAACTATCTAACTGACTATCTAGCTGACTAGCTAGCTGACTAGCAACATGACTAGCTAGCTGATTAACTAGCTAGCTGAATAGTGAGCTGACTTGCTAGCTGATTTCAGTAGTAAACTGGCTAGGTAGCTGACTTAACTAGCTTACTAGCTAGTTGGCTGGCTAGCTGGCAAGTCAGCTGACTTAACTTGCTAGGTACCTGTTTGGTTAGACGGCTAGCCAAATGACTTACCAACATAGTTACCTGGCTGACAAGCTGGCTAGGCAGCTGACTATGTAGCTAGTGTGCTGGCCAGCAGTCTAGCCTGCCGGCTTAAAGAGCCAGGCGGCTGGCTGGACAATCAGATAGCCAGTTGGCTTAACTAGCCAGCCACCCTAATGGTAAGTTGGCTAGCCAGCCAGCTTAACTAGTTGGCCACCTACCTGACCAGCCTGATAACCAGCCAGCTTAACTTGCCAGCGACCTAGCTAGCTAGCTGGCTAACCAGCTAACTTAACTAGCTGACTTAAGTAGATAGCCATCTGGCTAGCCAGCTGGCTTATCTAGCTAGTTACCTAGCTAGCCAGCTGGTTAGCCAGGTCACTTAACTCTCTGACTTAACTAGCTAGCCAGCCGGGTAGCCAGTTGACTTAATTAGCTACCTACATTCCTCGCTTGGTGGCTAGCCAGCTGACTTAAGCTGTCTTAAACAGCTAGCCAGGTGGCTTGCCAGCTAAATTAACTATGTAACTACCTAGCTAGATAGTTGGCAATCTAGTTGAATTAATTAGTTGAATTAACCAGCTAGCCAGCTGGTTAGTCAACTGATGCAACTAGCTGATTTAAATAGTTAGCCAGTTGGCTAGCCAACTGACTTAACTAGCTGACATCACTAGCCACCCAGGTGTCTAGCCAGCTGACTTAAATAGCTAGCTACCTATGTATCCTGCTGACTTGCTAGCTGAGTCAACAACCTAGCTACCTAGCTAAACAGCTGGCTAGCGAGCTGACTTAAATAGGTGACTTAACTAGCTAGCCAGCTGGCTTGCCAGCAGACTTAACAAGCTAGCTACACAGCTAGGCACCTGGCTAGCCAGTTGACTTAACTTGCTGATTAACTAGCTAACCAGCTCACTTAACTATCTGACTTAACTAGTTAGCTTTCTAAATAGCCAGCTGACTTTACCACCTGAAA
>NW_007245072.1:0-1046 GCF_000164805.1 Carlito syrichta
GCTGACTTAACTAGCTAGCTGACTACCTAGCTGATTATCTAGCTGACATAAGTAGCTAGAAAACAAGCTATCTAGCTGTCTAACCAGTTGACTTAACTAGCTTGCTAACTTGGTAGTTAGCGGGTTAGTTGACTTAACTATCTAGCTGAATAGCTGGCTGACAAGCTAGCTGACTTAACTAGCTGGCTGACTAGCAAACTGACTAGCTAGCTGACTAGCTAGCTGACTTAACTAGATAACTGAATAGTTTGATGACTTGCTAGCTGACTTAACAAGCTACCTGGCTAGACAGTTGACTTAACTAGTTGACTAAATAGTTGGCTGGCTAGAAGGCTAGCCAGCTGATTTAACTAGCTAATTACCTGGTTGGCTAGATGGCTAGCCAGCTGCCTTAACTAGCTAGCTAGCTGGCTGGCTAGATGGCTAGGCAGTAGGCCATCTGGATAGCCGATGGCTTAAATAGCCAGGCTGATGGGTGGACAGTCAGATTGCCAGCCAGCTTAACTAAGAAGACACCCTGCTGGTCAGCAGACTAGCCGATCAGCTTAACTAACTGTCCACCTAACTGACCAGCCTGCTAAACAACTGGCTTATCTTGCCAGCCACCTAGCTAGTCAATGGCTAATTAGCTGACTTAATGAGCTGACTTAACTATATAGCCATCTGGCTAGCCAGTCAGTTTAACTAACTAGTCACCAAGCTAGCCAGCCAGTTAGCCTGCTCACTTAACTCACTGATTTAACTAGCTAGCCAGGCGACTAGCCAGCTTACTTAACTAGCTAGCAACCTACCTAGCCAGGAGGCTAGCCAGCTTACTTAACTAGCTGATTTTACCAGCTGGCCGGGTGTCTATCCAGCTGACTTAACCAGCTAGCTACCTAGCTAGCCAGAAGGCTAGCCATTTAAAATAACTAGCTGACTTAATCATCTAGCCAGCTGGATAGCCAGCTGACTCAACTACGTCATTTAACTTGTTAGCCAGCTGGCTAGCCAGCTGACTTAACTAGCTGACATCACTAGCTAGCCAGCTGGCTAGCCAGCTGACC
>NW_007245073.1:0-1079 GCF_000164805.1 Carlito syrichta
GACTTAACAAGCTAGCTACACAGCTAGGCACCTGGCTAGCCAGTTGACTTAACTTGCTGATTAACTAGCTAACCAGCTCACTTAACTATCTGACTTAACTAGTTAGCTTTCTAAATAGCCAGCTGACTTTACCACCTGAAATAACTGGCTAGCTAGCCAACTTAACTAGCTGATTTAGCAAGCTAGCCAGCTGACATAACTAGCTGACTTAAATAGCTAGCTACCTAGCTAGCCAGCTGACTTAAGTAGCTGAAATTACTAGCCAGCCAGCTGTCTAGCCATCTTAATTGAGTAACTTTTTGACTAGCTAGTGAGCTGGCTAGCCAACTGACTTAACAAAGTGATTAAACAAGCTAGGAAGCTGGTAAGCAGGCTGACTTAACTACTTGATAAACGAGCTAGGCAGCTGGCCATTCAGGTGAATAGCGAGTTAGCTAACTGTTTTATCTAGTAGGTAAACGGTTAAATTAACTGACTCAACTAGTTAGATTAAGAGTTAGCTAGGTGACTTAACTTCTTGGCTGACAAGTCGGCCGACTATTTAGCTGGTTTAACACGTTGGCTGACTACTCAGCCGACTTGTTATCTGGCTTAATAAGTTGGCCGATTAGTCAGCCGACTAGTTAGCTGGGTCAACTAGTTGACTGACGAGTTGGCCCACTAGTTAGTTCGGTTAACTAGTTGGTATGCTGGTTTGCTGAACTAACTATTTAGCCGACTAGTTGGCCAACAATTTAGCTGGCCTAACTAGTCGACTTACTAGTTAGTTGAACTAACTTATCAGCTGACAAGTTGGCCGACTAGTCGGCCGATTGGTTAGCTGACTCAAGTTGGCCGGCTAGTAGGATAACCAGATGCTTAATAAACTAGTCGGTCTGTGATTGAGCCAACAGTTGAGCTGACTTAACTAGTCATCTGGTGAGTGAGCTGACTTGTCAGCTGACTTAGTTGGCTGCCGAGTGGGCTGACTTGTCAGCTGCCTTAAGTAGTCGGCCAGCATGTGAGGCAACTGGTCAGCGGAAATAACTAGTCGGCCAGCGAGTGAACTGACTGGTCAGATAAATTAAGTCAGCTGGTAA
>NW_007245073.1:1717-3572 GCF_000164805.1 Carlito syrichta
CTAACTTGGTAGTTAGCGGGTTAGCTGACTTAACTATCTAGCTGAATAGCTAGCTGACAAACTAGCTGACTTAACTAGCTGGCTGACTAGCAAACTGACTAGCTAGCTGACAACTAGATAGCTGAATAGTTTGATGACTTGCTAGCTGACTTAACAAGCTACCTGGCTAGACAGTTGACTTAACTAGTTGACTAGATAGTTGGCTGGCTAGCAGGCTAGCCAGCTGACTTAACTAGCTAACTACCTGGTGGGCTAGATGGCTAGCCAGCTGCCTTAACTAGCTAGCTAGCTGACTGGCTAGATGGTTAGGCAGCAACCTAGCTGGCTAAGCAGCAGGCTAGCTAGCTAGCGGGCTGACCAACTGGATAGCCAGATGGCTTAAATAGCAAGCCGGATGGTGGACAGTCAGATTGCCAGCCAGCTTAACTAGAAAGCCACCCTGCTGGTCAGCAGACTAGCCAATCAGCTTAACTAACTGTCCACCTAACTGACCAGCCTGCTAAACAACCGGCTTATCTTGCCAGCCACCTAGCTAGCCAATGGCTAACTAGCTGACTTAACGAGCTGACTTAACTATATAGCCATCTGGATAGCCAGCCAGTTTAACTAACTAGTCACCAAGCTAGCCAGCCAGTTAGCCTGCTCACTTAACTCGCTGATTTAACTAGCTAGCCAGGTGACAAGCCAGCTTACTTAATTAGCTAGCAACTTACCTAGCCAGGAGGCTAGCCAGCTGACTTAACTAGCTGATTTTACCAGCTGGCCGGGTGTCTATCCAGCTGACTTAACCAGCTAGCTACCTAGCTAGCCAGATGACAAGCCATTTAAAATAACTAGCTGACTTAACCATCTAGCCAGCTGGATAGCCAGCTGACTCAACTACGTCATTTAACTTGCTAGCCAGCTGGCTAGTCAGCTGACTTAACTAGCTGACATCAATAGCTAGCCAGCTGGCTAGCCAGTTGACCTAATTAGCTAGCTACCTATGTATCCCACTGGCTTACCAGCTGACTTAAGTACCTAGCTACCTACCCATCCAACTGACTAACGAGCTGACTTAACTAGATTACTTAATTAGCTATCCAGCTGGCTATCCAGCTGACTAAACTAGTTGCCTACCATTCTAGGCAGCTGGCTAGACAGCTGACTTAACTAGATAGCCAGCTGACTTAAATAGCTGACTAAACTAGCTAGCTACCTAGATAGCCAGCTAACATTACTACCTGAAATAAATAGCTAACTACCTAGCTATCTAGCTAGTTAACTTAAATAGCTGACTTAAATAGATAGCTAGCTGACATAACTACCTACTTAACAAGCTACCTTGCTAGCCAGCTGAATTAACTAGCTGAAATAACTACTTACCCAGTTGTCTAGCCATTTGACTTAACTAGCTTTTTAACTAGGTAGTAGCTGGCTAGCCAACTGACTAAATTAGGTAACTTAACTAGCCAGCCAGCTGGCTAGCCAGCTGACTTAACTAGATGGCTGCAATGATAGACAGCTAGCTAGCCAGCTGACTTAACTGACTTAACTCGCTAGCCAGCTGACTTCACTAGCTGACTTAACTAGCTAGCTACCTGGCTAGCCAGCTGGCTGGCCAGCTGAATTAATTAGCTGATTTAAAAAGCTAGCCAGCTGGCTTAACTAGCTGACTTAACAAGCTAGCCAGCTGGCTGACCAGCTGAATTAACTAGCTGACTTAAACAGCTAACCAGCTGGCTAGGCAGCTGACTAAACTAGCTAGCTATCTAGCTAGAGATCTGGGAAGCCAGTTGAATTAACTACCTGACTTAACTAGCTAGCCAGCTGGCTAGCCAGCTGACTTAACTAGCTTGCTACCTAACTAGCCAGT
>NW_007245074.1:0-944 GCF_000164805.1 Carlito syrichta
ACAGGGATCAACTCTGGCATTTCAATTATTAGCCTAAATGTCAATGGACTAAATGCACCACTGAAAAGACATAGAACGGCAAAATGGATAAAATATCATCAGGCAACAATCTATTGCCTTCAAGAGTCTCACCTCACTAGAAAGGACACCCACAGTCTCAAAGTAAGAGGATGGGAGACAAACTTTCAGGCGAACAGAATACAAAAGAAAGGAGGAGTAGCGATCTTAATTTCAGACAAAATACCCTTCAAGCTATTAAAAATCAAAAAAGATACAGAAGGCCACTACATAATGATAAAAGGCTCAATCCATCAACAAAAATATCTATCCTAAACACCATAATAACTCTAACACCATAATAACTGGGGACTTTAATACCCCACTCACAACCCTAGACAGATTATCAGGACAAATAATCAGCAAGGAGATCCGGAACCTCAATATGACTTTCAACCAAATGGACTTAATTGATACCTTCAGAACACTCCATCCAAAGACCACAGAATACACATTCTACTCATCACCACATGGAACACATTCTAAGATCGACTATATACTCGACCATAAATCAACCATAAGCAAATTTAAAAGGTCTGAAATTCTACCATGCACCTTCTCAGACCACAGTGGTATAAAAATAAACATTGACACCAACAAAGTCCCCCCAAAACCCACAAAGACATGGACACTAAACAGCATGATACTAAGCAACTCCTGGGTCAATGATGAAATCAAAACAGAGATCAAAAGATATCTGGAAACAAATGAAAATGAAGAAACATCTTACCAAAATGTCTGGGATGCCCTGAAAGCTGTAGTAAGAGGAGAATTTATATCCCTTCAAACACACATGAAGAAAATGGAAGGAACACAAATTCACAACCTAACAAGCCACCTAAAGAAGCTGGAAAAGCAAGACCACAAAAAACCCTAATTTCAGCAGA
>NW_007245074.1:1177-8088 GCF_000164805.1 Carlito syrichta
CCATCACACAACCTACCTAGGTTGGAACAAGAAGAAATTGAGACCCTAAATAGACCAATAACAATCAAGGAAATCAACTATGTAATAAGAAAACTTCCTACAAAAAAAGCTCTGGTCCAGATGACTTTCCAGCAGAATTCTACAAGACATTTAAGGAGGACCTGATACCAGTACTACTGAAGGTATTCTAGGCGATTAAAAAAGATGGAACTCTCCCCAAATAATTTTACGAAGCCAACATCACATTGATACCCAAGCCAGGTAAAGATCCAACAAAGAAAGAGAACTTCAGGCCAATATCTTTGATGAACATAGATGCTAAAATTCTCAACAAGATCCTAGCAAACCAGATTCAGCAATATATCTCAAAAATCATCCACCATGACCAAGTAGGCTTCATTCCTGGGATGCAAGTCTGGTTCAACGTTCGTAAAACTATAAATGTAATTAAATACAACAACAGATGTCAAAACAAAAAACCATATGATAAGTAGATACAGAAAAAGCTTTTGATAAAATCCAGCACCCCTTCTTGATAAAAACCCTTGAACATCTAGGCATGCGGGGAACATACCTCAAAATAGTAAAATTCATCTACGAGAAACCCACAGCCAGCATACTCGTAAAAGGACAAAAATTGGAACCAATTCCCCTGAAAACTAGAACTAGACAAGGATGCCCACTCTCACCCCTCCTGTTCAACATAGTATTGGAAGTCCTGGCTAGAGCAATCAGAGAAGAGAAGGCAATCAGGGGTACACAAATAGGAAAAGAGGAAGTCACGTTATCTTTCTTTGCAGATGATATGATTGTGTACCTTGAAAGCCCAAGAGAATCTGTCAAAAGCCTCCTTACATTGTTAAAGGCCTTTGGCAAAGTCTCAGGATAAAAAATAAATGTACAAAAGACAGTCACATTTCTTTACACCAATAATAAACAAACAGAAACTCAAATAAAAAACACAATTCCATTCACAATAGCCACAAAAAAATGAAATACCTTGGCATCTTCCTGACCAGAGACGTGAAAGACCTTTACAATGAAAATTACAAAACACTGCTCAAAGAAATCAAAGATGACACAAACAAGTGGAAAAATATACCATGCTCAAATACTGGAAGAATCAACATTGTGAAGTTGTCCATCTTACCTAAGGCAATCTACAAATTCAATGCAATACCCATCAAATTACCAGCAACATTCTTCTCAGACCTAGAAAAAACAACACAGGAATTCATGTGGAAACACAAACGTCCAAGAATAGCCAGAACAATCCTCAGCAAAAAAAAAAAAACAAAGCAGGTTGTATCACATTACCAGACTTTAAACTTTACTATAAAGCTACAATAATCATAACAGCTTGGCATTGGTACAGGAACAGGCATATAGATCAATGGAATAGAATTGAGATTCCAGAAGCAAAACCTCAATTTCTCAACCAACTCATCTTCGACAAAGCCCCCACCACCTACCACTGGGGAGAGGAGAACCTATTCAGTAAATGGTGCTGGGAAAACTGGCTGACCACATGCAGAAGATTGAAACAGGACCCCTATCTATCCCCATGCACAAAGGTTAACTCCAAATGCATCAGAGACCTAAATGTAAAACCTTGAACCATGAGGAAGGAAATATCCTCATGGAAATCGGAACTGGCATCCAATTCCTGAACAAAACCCGAAACCCACAGGTCATAAGAGAGAAGATAGACAAGTGGGACCTTATTAAATGGACAAGCTTCTGCAAAGCCAAAGAAACCATCAAGACAGCAGGGAGACAGCCTACAGACTGGGAAAAAGTATTTGCCAACTCCAGGTCTGACAAAGGCTTAACATCCTGGATCCACAAAGAACTCAAACGTGCTGAAAAGAAAAAAACAAACAACCCCATTGTAAAATGGGCAAAAGATTGAACAGACACTTCACAAAAGAAGACATCCGAGCAGCCAACAAACACATGAAGAAATGTTCAACCTCACTAATCATCAGGGAGATGCAAATCAAAACCACACTAAGATACCACCTAACTCCAGTCAGAATCGCAATTATCAACAACTCAAAAAGCAACAGCTGCTGGACAGGGTGTGGTGAAAAGGGAACACTTCTACACTGTTGGTGGGAGTGTAAACTAGTGCAACCTCTGTGGAAAGCAGTGTGGGGATTCCTAAATGCTCTAAAAATCGACCTTCCATACGACCCCGCAATCCCTCTACTGGGAATATACCCTGAAGAACTCAAATCACTCTATAAAAAAGATACCTGCACATGTATATTTATTGCAGCATTGTTCACAATAGCAAGAACCTGGAAACAACCATGCTGCCCATCAAAAGAGGACTGGATTTAAAAAATGTTGTACATATACATGATGGAATACTATGCAGCCATAAAAAAGAACAAAATCATGAATTTCACAGCAACCTGGATGGAACTAGAGTCTATAATACTGAGTGACCTCTCACAGAAACAAAGATCTGAGTATCACATATTCTCACTCATGTAATGGGCCTTGAACATCCAATGTAATACTATAAGAAAATTACTGACGGTACTGGGAAATTATGGGGGGAGAGGGTGATGGGATTAACAGTCGCAAATATCTGTCTGGGGATGGGGAAACCCTTCTTATCAACAGGGTGCCTGAATGAAGTGTAATTGTACACCTACCCCTTAACTGTACCCCACAAAACCACAATAAAAATATTGTTTAAAAAAAGATATACTGTTCCCTTACACAACCATGGGGTCCCACACTGCGTGGCCCAGTCAGAACAAGGACCAGAGCTCCAAAGGGCAGGTGGTGAGTGGTGACGGTGGCTTTGGGCCCTACACAGGGCACTTCAACCAGGAGTGGAACTGGCATCTCTGTGGGGTGGGTTCCTAGAGCCTCCCTGGGTGATCGCAGCTTAAAATAGGGCTGGGTGGGGCCCAGGACCCAGAGCAGGGAGCTGGAGCTCTGAGGAGCTAGCATTGGGTGACTGGGCTAGGTGCCCAGTCAGGAAGGGAGCTGGCAGTGGCTGAGTGCCAGGTGGATCAGTGTAGACAGTGAGGGAATGCAGATCTCCACAAGGTGGTATCCAAGGGCCTCCACAGGCAGTGGCTGGTGGCTTGGGGCTGGGTGAGATGTAGCCAGGGAAGAAACTGAGATCTCCACATGGTCGGGGCCTGGGGCCATCTGTGGTGGAGCAGCAGCAGCCGAGGGGCCACAATAGCCAGCCTTGCGTGGGAATGAGGATCTCCAGGCCTTGGACCGGTGTGGCTGGTGGTGGGCAGGGGGGTGGGGGAAGGAAAGTAAGAGTCTTTTTGGGAACTCACTTTTGGAGAATTTCACAGTCCCACCTATGCCATTGCCATCGTACTGGAACTCCAGCTACAACTTCTTTATGTGCAGAATAATAGAGGTAGCTGGTCATGGAAAAGACAGCATGGGTTTTGCAGGCAAAGTCTAAAGCTGATTTCACCACATGCTATGTGTGCTAGGGCAGGTTACTTAATCCTTCTAAGCATCTTTCTTTCCACATGTGAAATGTGTATATAAGCCCTTATAATAACAAAAGCTGTCAGGGTAAGTAAATGTATCATATAAAGAGAAAAGCTCAGGTAAAATATGTGGCAGATGCCCAGACCAGTGCTCCCATGATATGCTCTGGACCTCCTTCAGACAGTTGTTGGAGTGTGCCGTTCCCAGAGCCCCTACCTCTCTTTAATGCCTAATTTTCATTGGCATTTCAATCCAAGCAACATATGCCTGTCAGTTTGTAGTTTGAATGTTTGTGGAGTGTGGCACCCTGGAAGGCACCATCAGTGACAGGGTTCTCCCCATGGCTTCTTGTTTCCACAATGCACTTTTTTTCCAGAATATAAGTTTTTAATTTTTGTAATAACTTGTCTATTACAAAGATAATTTATCCAGGTAAATTACAAAACAATCAACTCAAGATATCCAGATTACATTTTATTAATAAAACAAGAAAAAACTAATTTATCAATCTTCACATAAAACTTCAGATTAAGCTGAAAAACAAGGCCTATTTTTAAAATAAAATGTATCAGATGTAAGGGTTTTGAGTCTATTTTCTTAATTAACTAGGATTGTCATCTTTCTTCCCATATTCAAAATGCAAAGTCTGAAAGTCAAGTCCTTGACATTCATAGAGACCACCTCTATAATCCTGGTTATTTAAAACATAGCCACTTGCAAACATTTACAGTGGATGACAGATGGCATGATCTCCTATCTTTCGCTATATTTCAGCACTTTCCCAGCCCAATTCTAAGCACTGATATACAATTCCATAATTGTGTCTTTTGAAATATATACTGTATTTCTTTTTCTTGATTTCATTTAGTTATATGCATTACTGATCATCTGAATATTTATTTTCTTTATAAAATATATTATCAAAATAAAGAGATGCTAGAGGTTGCTTCAGTGTTCCAAGTTTGCTTGTTTTTCTTTTTTGCAGCTTTATTTCAGTTGTCCTAAATATGACTAGGCATGTTTTATAAATACACATGGTACTGCCTCAGGTCACGTTTGGAAATGGATTGCCCCAACAGTAAACCATTTAAACTTCTCTCCAAAAATAAGGGGCTGCAGGTACTGCTGCTGCTGGTTTTGAAACTGTACTTTCCCAGTAATAATCTCTCATGAAAGTTCTGTGGGACACCAAGCAGATGAAGGAAGCTGAAGCTTGTTGCTCTCCCAGTGGGTTAAAAATATCTTTGGGTTTAGGCCTCCCTGTGGAAGACAAAACACTGTGTTGTGTCACCCACTGCTAAAGCCAGTACATGGTATGATTTACAGACACAGTTCTCATAATACCATCTTTGTTTCACTGTGCAACATCTCTATGTCCTCACAGAACACTAGCACGCATGAGGGTAAAGTACAGAATAAGTAGAAGAAAGGTATTCTGTGAACAGATTCATCTCATTAATGCTCTTTTATTTTAAGCCATTGCTGCTTTCAGGTAAGACCTAAAAAGGGGCATGATCATGCTTAAAAGGAAAAATTAGTTAACAAAAGGTGATTTATACTATACATATGGAAATATAAGAAAATAATAAAGAAAAAAAGAAATCACTTAAAGCAGATTCAAGAGATCTGTACAGTAGGAAAAACTGGGGTATTTCACCACATGTTTCTACAGACAATGCATGCTGCTTTCCTTCTCATCTTTAGCCCCTAGATGCTGACTTCACAGAGTGGAGATGCTTTCAGAAAAGACAAAGAAAAAGCCATGAAATACTGTAGATTTGTGAAATTATTCCCCTATCAAATGGCACTATGTGGCAGCAAACAGTTTTTAACTAGTTAAACCTTGTTCCATTTCTTCATGTATGTAATGTTTCACTGAAATTTTTACAAAAAAAGAGCTACATTCTATTTCTTTCTCCTGTCAAAATTCAGTAGTGACATGAAGAAAAAAAGGTATCAGGAACACCTAGGTGTTAACATCTTGAGAATGATCCATCCTGAGATACTGGTAACACTGTACATAGCCAGGCAGTAGGCAACCAAGTCCTTCAGCAGATTATCTTTCATGTGATGAATTTCAACTGCCCATGACATTATACTGAGGTATTATTAGCTCTGTGGGTTGACTCTAAGCATTAGCACAACACCATCTTGTCACACTTTCAATATGACAAAATTCTATGTAGCAGTGAAATTTTTTCCAGATGACAGACTTTAGCTGTGGTTTTTTGAGAAGATATAGGGCCTTCTGGCTCAGAAATGCCTTGGCATCTCACACTGTTCACAGCGTATTAAGGCTGGATGGCTCAAAAAAAGTATAGGCAGTACAATTCCACTGAGCTCCCTTGTCATCTTCTGTGTCTGGAGTCTTTGGTGTTTTGATGGTGGACTTCTGATCTTTGGGTTTTGGTGGCACAGGACTTACAAATCCAATACTGACGTAAAAGTTATGAATAGTGCTGGGTCCTCGAACTTGAAAAAGATTGGTTTCTTTGGTTAATCAGTCCATGTCAGTCTGGAGTTGTCTATTAAAACTTCTCAACTGCTGCATGTCTTCAAATGAAGGTATTTGGGATATGGACTTTGATCTTTTCGGGCACCTTTGAGTTAGATTATTATTATTATTTTAAAATCAATATTTTTATTATGATACTGTGGGATACAGTTAGGAGTTAGGCATACAAATGCATTTTGTTCAGGCACCCTTGTTGATAAGAGGTGTTTCCCCATCCCCAGACAGATATTTACTACCGTTAATTCCATCTCCCTTCCCCCCATAGTTTCCCACTACTGTCAGTCATTTTCTTATAGTATTACATTGGATGTTCAAGGTCCACTATACGAGTGAGAACATGTGATACTCAGATCTTTGTTTCTGTGAGCGGTCACTCAGTATTATACACTCTAGTTCCATCCAGGTGCTGTGAAATTCATGATTTTGTTCTTTTTTATGGCTGCATAGTATTCCATCATGTATATGTATGTACCACATTTTTAAATCCAGTCTTCTTTTGATGGACAGCATGGTTGCTTCTGGGTTCTTGCTATTGTGAACAATGCTGCAATAAACATACATATGCAGGTATCTTTTTTATAGAGTGATTTGAGATCTTCAGGATATATTCCAAGTAGGGGGATTGTGGGGTCATATGGGAGGTTGATATTTAGAGCTTTTAGGAATCCCCACACTGCTTTCCACCGAGGTTGCACTAGTTTACACTCCCACCAACAGTGTAGAAGTGTTCCCTTTTTGCCACACCCTCTCCAGCAGCTGTTATTTTTTGAGTTGGTGATAATTGTCATTCTGAATGCAGTTAGGTGGTATCTCAGTGTGGTTTTGATTTGCATCTTCTTGTTGATTAGTGAGGTTGAACATTTCTTCATGTGCCTGTTGGCTGCTCGGATGTCTTCCTTTGTGAAGTGTCTGTTCA
>NW_007245074.1:8545-25255 GCF_000164805.1 Carlito syrichta
AGGTGGTGGGGGCTTTGTCGAAGATGAGTTGGTTGAGAAATTGAGGTTTTGCTCCTGGAATCTCAATTCTGTTCCATTGATCTATATGCCTGTTCATATACCAATACCAAGCTGTTTTGATGATGATTGTAGCTTTATAGTAAAGTTTGAAGTCTGGTAATGTGATACCACCTGCTTTTTTTTTTTTTTTTTTGCTGAGGATTGTTCTGGCTGTTCTTGGATGTTTGTGTGTCCATATGAATTCCTGTGTTGTTTTTTCCAGGTCTGAGAAGAATGTTGCTGGTAATTGATGGGTATTGCATTGAATTTGTAGATTGCCTTAGGTAAGATGGACATCTTCACAATGTTGATTCTTCCAATCCATGAGCATGGGATATTTTTCCACTTGTTTGTGTCATCTTTGATTTCTTTGAGCAATGTTTTGAAGTTTTCATCATAAAGGTCATTCACGTCTCTGGTTAGGAAGATGCCAAGCTATTTCATTTTTTTGTGGCTATTGTGAATGGAATTGTGTTTTTTATTTGGGTTTCTGTTTGTTTATTATTGGTGTAAAGAAATGCGATTGTCTTTTGCACATTTATTTTGTATCCTGAGACTTTGCCAAAGACCTTTATCAGTATAAGGAGGTTTTTGACAGATTCTCCTGGGTTTTGAAGGTACACAATAATATTGACTGCAAAGAGAGATAACTTGACTTTCTCTTTTCATATTTGGATACCCCTGCTTGTCTTCTCTTCTCTGATTGCTCGAGACAGTACTTCCAATACTATGTTGAACAGGAGGGGTGAGAGTGGGCATCCTTGTCTTGTTCCAGTTTTCAGGGGAAATGGTTCCAATTTTTGTCCATTTAGAAGTATGCTGGCTGTGGGTTTCTCGTAGATGGCTTTTACTATTTTAGGTATGTTCCCTGAATGCCTAGATGTTTGAGGGTTTTTATCAAGAAGGGGTGCTGGATTTTATTAAAAGTTTTTTCTGCATCTAATGATATAATCATGTGGGTTTTGTTTTGACATCTGTTGATGTATTTAATTACATTTATGGTTTTACAAATGTTGAACCAGCCTTGCATCCCAGGGATGAAGCCTACTTGGTCATGATGGATGATTTTTGAGATGTATTGTTGAATCTGGTTTGCTAGGATCTTGTTGAGAATTTTAGCATCTATGTTCATCAAAGATATTGGCCTGTAGTTCTCTTTCTTTGTTGGATCTTCACCTGGCTTGGGTATCTGTCGGAGACCGGCTCTGACTGAGGGGGAATGAACCTGAATTGGGAGAGTCAGGACATGGTGAAGAAGAAACGACTCGGAGGCAGCTCTTCTGGGTTCAGTCTTATCAGAACTGTTCCAAGTTTATTCAGGTTAAATGTAAACTTATATACTGTTTTTTGTAGTCCCCAGCAATTGTTTGATAATATATTTCTGCTGGGAGCACATGGATCCTTGTGACGCACATCACATTGTTCCAAATATGCATCACAAGATCCACATGTTCCAGACAGAGTAGATAACAAAGTCCTTGAAGCATGATGATTTTACAAAACTTCAATTAAAGGCTATATTTATATTAATACAATCCAAGTAAATATAATAATAGTTACAATTTAATATTCAATCAAGCATGGGTGTTCTTATACAAGTATGCATAATAATATTTATAATACATTGATTTTACTGTATATCAAGATTACAACTAAATAAGTATAAACTGGGAGATAAAAGAAGAACGCTAATTGCAGTGTCCCACAAACCCTAAATCAATATTGTAATAAGGATGAGAGAGACACTGGTATCAACATCCCCCAATAAATGCTAATATGTAAATATATAACACTTGTAAAAGTGAGAAAATATGCCGAGGTTCCACCCTCCAATACACCTGTGACTGGGTTTTTATATACCATACACAAGCATATTGGAAGATAGTTCCCAAGCACAAAACTTATATAATTATTTCTACTATAAGTTTTATATACTAATAATTATACTTACCTGTACTATCATATAACCTTACTCTTACCTAAAATATATCCTAAGTGAATGAGACCTGGCTTAAAAATAAACCAGGTTAGTAGTTAAAAATCTAAATTTATACTGTGACCATATGAGTCAATTGTAATGTAACAAGTAATTAAGTGTACAAAGGGAAAAAGGGAGAGGGGGGAAATTGCCATGACAATGGCCTGAAACAAAACCACAGTATGGGAGCTTTGGCATGTAGTGAAGCTTGTCTAAGGTACAGCTTGACTAGAGGTGAAAACAAAACTATTAAGAAGGTTTCAGTAATTTAATCTGAAAATCTAAGCAATGGCCTATGGAAAGTTTGTTATGGAAAGTTTGTTACAGTGTGGTCTCTGTCTCTCTTTCTGCCTCAGCAAGGCCAACTACTCTTAGGTTTGGTCTCTTGAAGTAATTGTTCATCTCTTGAAGGTTTTGTTCTGTCTTTTTGAGCTTATTTTCTGTGTTTTTAAGAGTTTGGTTTAGTTCTATATTTTGGTCCTCAAGCTCTGAGATTTTTTCTTCTGCTTGGGTAATTCTGCTTTCCATGCTTATCAGTTTGTTATTTATTTCATTCACAGTATTATTTATTACTGTTATCTCAGATATCAGCTCCTTCCTAGTTTCTTCTTGTGTCTCATCAATTCTTTTTAATCTCTCCATTAATGTCTTGATATCTAGGTTTGTAGTTTGAGACCCATCATTCTGGGGGCTCTTCATTGTTTGCATTCCGAAGTCAGTTTTCTCAGTGTCTGCCCTCCCATGGGTTTGGAAGAAACCCATACTCTTCCTTTGGTTTTTCTTCATTTGTTTAGATTTTTCTTTCTATCCCTCTTTCCCTCCCCTTCTTTAATTCTGTTTTTGAGGGAAGGTGGAGTTGCTTTTGTTTCACTTCTGCAATATCCTGTTCTTATTTATGAGGGTCTTCTGGCTTTGTTCACTTTTGAGGTTGGAGTGTGGGCTGTGGGCTGTACTTTTTGCTGTTTTGAGGTTTAGTTGAGGGGGAAGCTATGGTTCAGAATGTATATGCTGATTCTATCATCCATGAACAGGTGTATGAGCACACTGGAACCTATTTCCCTCTGCCTTACAATCTGTCCATGTAGCAGTATGTGGGCTTGGTTCCTAGATTAAAAGGGGGTATAAAAGAGGAAAATAATGGAGGAAGGAGGAGTCAATAGGAAGTTAGAAAGAAAGAAGAGCAAGCGGGAAAACAGACATACATACCAACTATCAGGTAAGAAAGAGACACAAGACCAGAGAGAAGTGAAAAAAGACACGTAAGAAGATTCTCTAAAGAATACTGGTAGCTACACATAGACAGACCAGTAAAATCATGAAGCAGTGTAAGTCAGAAAGTAAACAACAAAAGTGATCAAAACTTCAAAATGATAAAATCTAAAGTCAAAATAAGAGATCACACTAAAGTCACTTCAGCTCTGATCTCTGGCCTCTCCCCTTTGTTTTTTGTTGCAGGCCGCTAGATTTATTCACAGTTTGGGTTTGTTATTTATTTAGCCTGCTGCCTGGGAGTTGTTTTTGTCAGATTCAGCATAGGGGTGGGGGTTTTCTCCTGTTTAGCAACATTACCTTAGGAACCAAGGTGGGGGGTGTTGATAGGTGGGTGGGGCAATGGAAATCTCTTCCTGGAGAAAGGCCGAAGCAGTTTCACTTTCGCAGATCCGTTTCTCTCCACTTGCCTGGATCCCCAAGCTTTGGTCACATGCTGAGTGCCTCAGCCAGGGTGGGTCCAGGGCTCCAGAGCTCCAAAGCTCCAAAGGGCAGGTGGTGAGCGGTGAGAGTGGCCCTGGGCCCCTCACAGGTACTTCAGCCAGGAATGGGACCAGTGTCTCTGAGGGGTGGGTGCCCAGAGCCTCTCTGAGTGACTAGCAACTTGGTGCTAGGTGCTGGGTGAGAGACGATGTAGCCAGGGAGGGGGCCGAGACCCGAGACTCCCATACAGGTGGGAGTTGCATATGGTGGAACAGCAGCAGCAGGGGGCCGCTATATCCGGCCCTGCGTGGGACCAAAGGTCCCCAGGCCTCACACCAGCATGGCTGGTGGTGGGCTGGGGGATGGCGGAAGTAAAGTAAGAGTCTTTTTGGGAACTCATGTTTGGAGAATCTCACAGGTCCCCCTATGCCTTTGCCATCTTACCAGAACCCCATCTTGAGTTAGATTATTTTCCATTTCATTGACCTCAGATTTTCATTTTTCCACCTTTTTCTTTTGAGTCTCAAGTTCTCTTTGATGTCATTCCATTCTGACCTTCTGGTGTCCCAATAGAACTTGTGTGTAGCCAGCAACATCAGACCCCATTCTTAATTCTTATGCCTCACTCATTCTATCAATGTGTACTAAAACAGGGTCCATGAGGTGAGAAATATTCTGTTTCTATATACTGATCAAGATGGCTTAGAAGATGTGTAAATTCAAAGGCAAAGGACATCACTCCTGGTGAGACTGCAGGAGATTTACTGGGGGAAACTGTAATTTCACTTATTTATTTATTTTTATTATAAAGATGTGGGGTACAATTCAGGGTTAGGTATATAATCATTGATTATGCAGGTACGCTTGTTGATGAGATATGTCCCTCCCTCCCCTAGCAGTTTCCCTCAGCTGCCAATCTCATCCCCCCCCCTGACAGTTTCCCCCTGCTGCCAATCCCTTTCTTACAGCATTATAATTGTTCAAGGTCCACTTATGAGTGAGAAATATGGTACTTTGTTCTTTGTTTCTATGATAGATCTGTAATTTAAGAAATGTATTTTACATTGGATTGAGTGACTCCCACTCAAGAAGTTTCAGAGTTACTACCTATTGCTTGATTTTGGGGAGGGTGGTGATGAATAAAGGCAGAGCCTATGCTCACTCTCCCAGACACATTCCTGGAAGCAGCAGATGCTCCAGGGTTTGCGAACATGAAGAGTGTGAGCTGATTCCTCCTGACCTGTTCATCTCCTGTAGTAGCACTAGCTGATATACAGACCCAAGGTTGACTACAGGACATCAGCTCATCTGTATTTGGGGGGACTGGCAGCTATGTAAACAGTGGGATGGTTTCTATTTCAGGTCTGGCTGTTGACTGAAGAGGAACTGCTGGAGGTTCAAGGTCCAGAAGAATGCAATTTTGAAGAATTGTTTCTTTGTGGGGATTCATGTTTGACTTCAATTTGGATTTTTTTCAAGGTCCTGGTGAAATATTCTGAATGTTGTATTGGCTGTGATCTACCAGATGAATAAATAGTTGGTGGCTGTGAAGTAGTAGGCGAACTGGTGGGCATATAGACACGAGAGGTCTGGTGGCCTCACAGAATTGGCTGTTGTGTTGAGGCATGTGCCAGAGGATTAGATGCAGAATAAGTAGTCCAGGGACCAGACTGTGAAGGCTAATAGACTTGATGAGAGTTCATGGGATTAAACTGAGATATCCAGCCAGAATGCTGTCGTATCTGCTGAGCTGTACCACTAGGAGTTGTAAGGCCTAATATAAACAGAATTTCCCCATGAGCTATTAAGTACAGGTGGATGTACACCGTGTATGTGCAGCAATGTAGGTGTATTGTGACCCATCTGGATATTTGGGGGCTAAAGTTACCATAAAGAGATTAAACCTGGGAGTTTGTTGAGAAAGGTCTGATATTCCTTTGCTGCCTAAGTGAACCCAAGATGTTGTGCTGAATTTGAAGCACCAGAAAAACTGGACGTTCCAACAACATTAAAGCCATGAGGAACTTGTGCTGTCTGTAGTTCCCGCTGAAACAACTCATTATTGAACTGACCACCTTTCAGTTGTCCATCACTAATGCTGTGAGTTAGAGTCCTTCTTCCATTCATTTTATTTCCTTATCTTTCATGGTGGTAAATGTTCTGTGACTGCAAGTCCAGCTTGAGAGAAGTCGTGTGATTGCATAGACCAGAAATTCCAGAATCATCTGAAAAGTTCATGTCTTCTTCACCATAGAGATACTTTGCATTCTCCTAAGAGAAAGCAGTACAGCCAGCATCCGGGTTATTATTATTCCATAACACACACAACTACCTGAAGTTGTGTATAGATACAACAACTTCAGGTACTTCAAGGGAGTTTTTGTCCTAGGTCATGTAAAACCTGAAAGTCAATTTGGTGACTTCCTTGGGTTATTCTATTATTGCCTGATTGGGACTATTTGTACAGTAGGCAATTCCAGGCCTTAGTGGAAACAGTATTCATCTCTTCTGTCCAAGCATTTTCTGAGACATGTATTCATCATCTGTTCCAAAAATGTAAGCTCCACAAGATCAAGAATTTTGAAATTGATTGCTCTATCCTTAAGATCTAGACAATTCCTGGCTCACAGATGATGTCATATATGTTGGATAAAATGAAGGTTTTACCATAGGTCATATTCATACTTTGTTTCTAAAACACATTTCAAATGATCTGGAAACAGAAAAATTCAAATCATAGCTGTTCTTTGTCAGCCCCTTGCCATTTTTTGCAGCTTACATGTTTCTAATTAAGTAACTGCAGTGAGCTCATCTTTACTGGAGACTTCTTTTCTAGGGCAGGTCCAGGAATTGCATCTAGAGCCCTTCCCTGCTGCCACTTCTCCTTCCTCCCCCACAGCCACCACTGCCTCTCCCATGAGGGCAGCTTTCTCCACCTTGTCTTCTTCTACAGCCAGCACCACTGCAGCCTCCAGTTTCAGCAGGTGTAGGGGACCCCTCAGCCCTCCCTCCTTTCCTGCTCAGCCCCTTGGATTGGCCTCCACCACTCATGGCAGAGGTGGGAGGAAGGGTGGGGATGGGGATGGGTGTCCCTCCGACAGCTGGGACAAATCAAAAATGGTGGTGCACACCTCATCAACAAGGGTACCTGTATGATGACCATTTGTATACCTAACCCTGAATTGTACCCCACATCTTTAAAATTAAAAAAAATTAAAAGTGTAAGTCAGGTTCAAACAAACAAAAAACCCCAAAGGGTGGCTTGGTGGCTCACTGCTCCCTGATCCTTGACTCCCTCTCGGATGGCCTCCCCACCTCCCTCTGCTCCTAGCACCCTCACGCTCGCCTCACAATGCACTTCTCTTGACACAACCTATGGCTGCCTTAGGTACAGGACTTCTGTAATCTCTGTGTCCTTTCTCTGAAGGCCTTGAGGGATGCTGTGTAATCTTACCGCTGTCTCCTCCTTTTCCCTTCTGGGGTTTTGAATGAAGGTAAACTAACCTCTAGAGACTAAATGACTTATCTAAAGAATTTTAAAGTTCTGTACAAAACATTGATGAAAGAAATCATAGGAGACACAAACAAATGGAAAAAATATTCCATGCTTAGGGATTGGAAGAATCATCATTGTTAAAGTGACCATACTGCCCAGTGTAATCTACAGATTCAACACAATTTCTATCACACAAGGGGAATTCAAACAAACCCTCAACTGGAAGAAAACGCTTTCTTAATAGTTGATCAAGAATTCAATAATATACAGACCTCTGAAAATTTTGCTTTAGAGCATGATAAAGTAGGTAGGAATTGTGGCATCTTGTCTCTTCCCAATTTAAATACTGGAGTTCATGGACTAAAACATGCCCATAGAGGAAGGAACATTTAGATGGGCACCAAGGTTTCAGACTATGTTAACTCAATCAAACACATGAGGAAGGGAGAGAGACGCTAACAGGAGAACCAATCTGCTCTAGAGTTCAGGGCCTGCCCAGGAAATGTTATTGCACCAGGAGACAGAATGACAGCCATGGGGAGCAACCTGAGTTCCTGCTTGATGAGGCACAGTGACTTGCTCTTCAGTAAATGTGGCTCAATGAATGCATGGACTCAGGTCATGGAGCTTAACAAAGCCTCTTTCTGGGAGAGGGGGTTCAGGAAGGAGTGAAGAAAAGTAAGCCTGGCATGAAAACATTTTCAATATTCAACGAGAAGTTGTAGAAAGTCCCTCTCCCACAAGCTAATAATTGGAAGAAACTTTCAATGCATTCCCTTTTCAAATGGCCAAATAATTGGCACTTGTAAAACCTTCTTGTTAAATTCCTAGATTGTCAAGCTGGAAAGGATCATTGAGGACATCTAGTCTATCAACAACTTTTGGATGAATAAACTAACCTCCAGAAAGAAGAAATGACTTACCTAAAGAATTTTGGATTTCTGCATAAAACACTGATGAAAGAAATCTTAGAGGACACAAAAAAATGGAAAAAATATCCCATGCTTAGGGATTGGAAGAATCATCATTGTTAAAGTGACCGTATTGCCCAATACAATCTATAGATTCAACACAATCCCTATCAAACTACCAACAATAATTTTCACAGGATTAGAGATAATGATCTTAAAATTCATGCAGAATTTAAAAAGAACCTGAATAGCCAATGCACCCTTAAGCAAAAGAACAGAGTTGGAGGCAGTACATTTCCTGACTTCAAATTGTACTACAAGGACATATGGTTATCAAAACAGCATGCTACAAGAACAGACACATGGACCAATGAAACAGAACAGATAATTCAGAAATAAACTCAAATACTTACAACAAGCTGATCTCTGACAAGCAGACAAAAGCATATGCTGGGCAAATAGCACCCTATTAAGCAAATGGTGCTGGGAAAATTGAATAGCCACATGTAGAAAATGAAACTGAATTCCTATCTCTCACAGTATACAAAAATTAACTCAAGATAGATTAAAGACTTAAATGTCAGACCTGAAACCATAATAATCCTAGAAGAAAACCTAGGAAAAACTCTTCCAGACATTGGCCTAGACGAATAACTTATAGATAAGACTACAAAAGCAAATGCAACAACAAAAATAAGTGGGACTTAATTAAACTAAAAGACTTCTACACAGAAAAATAATAACCAACAGAGTAAACAGGCAACCTACAGAATGGGAAAAAATATTCACAAACTATACAACTGATATACGACTAATATCCAGGATCTACCAAAATTTTAAACAAATTTGCAAGAAAAAAAAGTGGGCAAATGAGATGAACAGACATCTTTCAAAAGAAGATATACAAAGGGTCAACAAACACGAAAAAATGCTCAACATCACTAATCATCAAGGAGATGCAAATTGAAACTGCAATCAAATACCACCTTATACCAGTCAGAATGACCATCATAAAAAAATGGCCATAATTTTAAAAATGGCCATAATAATAAAAAAAAACAATTTAAAAAAGATGTTGGTGTGGATGTGATGAAAAGGGAATGCTTATACACTATTGGCGGGAATGTGAATTAGTATAGCCTCTAGGGCAATTAGTATGGCGATTTCACAAAGAAATAAAAGTAGATATATCATTTGATCCAGCAATTCTACTACTTGATATCTACCCAAAGGAAATGAGGCTGTTATACAAAAAAGACACCTATACTTGCATGTGTATTACATCACAATTCACAATTGCAAAGATGCAAATTCAAATGCCCATCAACTGATTCATGAATAAAGAAAATGTGTGATATATATGTGTGTTTATATATGTATAAGAATATATATAATGGAAAATACGTAATGGAGTATGTATATATTTAATGGAACAGTATTCAGCCATAAAAAAGAGCAAAATAATGTTTTTTGTAACAACTTAGATGGAATTGTAGACCATTATTCTAAGTAAAGTAATAAAGGAATGAAAAACAAAATACCACATTTTCTTACTTATAAGTGGCAGCTAAACTAAGGATCTTCAGAGGCATAAAGAAAGGTATAATGGACATTAGAGGCTCAGAAGGGGGAAGGTGGAAAGGTACATAACCTAACAGGTACAATATGCATTTGTGGGGCTGACAGGTACACTTAAAGCTCAGACTTCTTCATTACTATACAATGCATTCATATAACCAAAAAACATTTGTACTTCTAAAGATATTGATTTGTTTAAAGGTAAGATATAACAAATGCTGGTGTGGGTGGGGAGGAAAGGGAATCCTACTATATTGCAGTTAGAATGTAGCTTGGTATAGCCATTATGGAAAACAATATGGAGGTTCCTAAAGAAAGTAATAATACAGATGACTCTTGAACAATCCAGAGTGTAGGGATGCCAATCCCCCCACAATCAGAAATCCATGTATAATTTTTAACTCCCACCAAGCATAACTACTCATAGCCTATTGTTGACTGGAAGCCATACAGATAACACAAATAATTAAGCCATATTTTGTATATTATGCATATATAAGACATAATTTGTATATGTTATTTTGTATAGTATGTTGTATATATATATATAAAACACACTGTATTCTTAAAGAAAAAAGAAAATGTTATTAAGAAAATCATAAGGAGGAAAAGTACATTTGCTGTTCATGAAGTGAAAGTGGATTATCACAAGTGTCTTTATCCTCATTGACTTCACATTGAGTAGCCTGAGAAGGAGGAAGAGAAGGAGTTGGTCTTGCTATCTCAAGGGTGGCAGAGGCTAAAGAAAACTTGTGCATAAATGAACAAATGCATTTCAAATCTGTGTAGTTAAAGGGTCAAATGTGGAACTACCACTTGACCCAGCAATCCCTGTTCTAGGTATATACTCAAAAGAGGTAAGAGTACCACTTCATAAGATATCTGCACTCCCATGTTCACTGCAGCATTATTCACAATAGCTGAGATATGGAAACCGCCTAAATGCCCCTCAAGGAATGAATGGATTTTTAAAATGTGTCATATATATGTAATGGAATATTATTCAGTCTCACAAAAGAGGGAGGTTCTGCTGTATTCACAACATGGATGGACCTAGAGGACAGTCGGCTAAGGAAATAAGCCAGACACGAAAATATTTCATGAGTTCACTTATATGTGAAATATTTTATTTAAGAAAAAAAAGAAAGAAAACTCAAATACACGGAGATAAAACTGTTCACCATGGGATGGGTGGGGAAGGTAAAGGGGAGCAATAAATCAAAGGCTACAGAATAGTAGATATGTAGGACAAACAAGTCCAGAAATCTAATGTACAATATGGGGGTTAAAGTTAATGAAATTGTCTTGTATTGGATGTCTGTTACACACATCTATTTTAGCTGCTCTTGTCACAGAGAATAGCTGTGTGAGATGATAGATAGGTTAATCTGCCTTACTATGGAAACCATTTTATTATCTGTATGTGTCTCATAATGTACAAATATGTACAGTAAAATTTATTTTTTAAAGATCTCTAGGGATCTGTATCAGTAACCAGCATTCTCACCTCATGGGATAGTACATAGCTAATCTTGAAATTATGTGTTTTTTCTTTATTCCTTTTTTCTCCTTATACTTGCTTCTTCCTATCCCTTTTATACTCTCTTCTCTCCCTCCAACCCTAATGTATAACCCACTTACGGAAAAAGGATACACATGTACACAGAAAACTATTAAAAGGGCAATTTTTTTCTGGGTAAATACCCAATAGAAATAAGTGTGCATATCCACAAAAATAATCACACACAAATTTTCATGTCAGCTGTATTCATAATAGCCCCAAACTCTTAACCCCATTAAAAGAAGCACAGGTAAAAAATGCATTCATACAATGGAATACTACACAGAAGTAAAAAGGACAAACTATTCACACAACAATACAGATGTATTTTAAAGACCTTATATTAAGAGAGACAAGGCAGACACAGATAATTATATACCCTATGATCCATTTATATGACATTCAAGAGTGACCCAAACTAATCTATGATGATAGAAGTCAGAATAATAAGGTTCAGATTAGGAGTTATTGATAAAGAAGGGGTGCAACATAAAATTAGGGGAATATGGAAAAAATATACTGCTTTATGGGGACATGCATATGCAAAAATTATCAGGCTGTGCACTTTACAGTATATTAATTATATGTTTTAAAACATCTTTAAAAGAACATCAGACAAGCTGAAACTACACTAATAAGCAAGGAATTAATATATCCTAAACCTAGGCCAACAAAGTTACTGTAATTGAGTCAAATTTAACTTTGTGGTAGTAGCCAATGAAAACATACCTACCTGCACACGTATGTTTATCGCAGCATTGTTCACAATAGCAAGAACATGGAACCAACTGTGCTACCATCAAAACAGGACTAAATAAAAAATATGGTTCATATATACAATGGAATATTATGCATCCATTAAGAAGAACAAAATCATGAATTTCACAGCAACCTAGATTGAATTAGAGTTTATAAATACTGAGTGCTCTTTCACAGAAACAAAGACCTGAGTACCACATATTCTCACTCATAAGTGGACCTTAAACAACTACTGTAATACTATAAGAAAAGGATTGACAGTAGCAGGAAACTATGGGGGGGCAGGGAGGTGGGATTAATGGTAATCGATATCTGCCTGGGGAAGGTGGGGCATCAACAAGGGTACCTGCACAATGAATATTTGTATACCTAACCCTTAAATGTACCCCACAATTTTCAAATAAAAATAAATTAAAAATTTTTTAAAAAAAGAAAACATACCTAACAATTTGTCATTCCCATTTTTAAATAAAATTAAAACTATCAGAAGAGAAATGTTTTAGAAGAGCTTTTTCCTACTCCAATCCATTTATTAAGTAGTCATTGAAATAAAGACTTTGAACAATGTAATGGAGGAATCTTCTGATATTAATTCAGTAGAAACATTGAGATATTGTAATATGCTTTTTTTCTATCAATCTTTCTTAAAGCTGTCATTTATAAGGAAAAGCAATGAAGATACCTTCTTTGAGAAGAAGCAGCTATTGAGATCCAGGTAGAGAATCAGTTACCTAACTCTCCAGAAACAGAGCTTGGACCAAAATGTCTCAACTGTAACACTTATGCACACACACAAATCACCTGGGAAATTTATTATTAAAATACTCCACTTAGCAACTGGAACACCAGGAACCTGCTCATTCCATTCTAGGGCATGGTAAAGACTGTTTGTTTTGTTCACTGAGTACTAGACCAGTGTCTGACACATAGCAAATACTTGTAACATGCTTGTGGAATGAAGATTCTGCTTTTCTAGCAAACCCCCAGGGAGGTTATTGCTGCCATAACAAGGACTGCATTTTGAGTAACAAGGGCTTATACCACTCAGAAAATGTTTACCCATAATTTTTGTTATTCTTTGGAATTATTTGTTGAAAGTCAGACTTATGGGGTCCCTCTCCTTAGGAAAAGGGGCCAAGGCACCACTGCCTTTCTTTAAAACATAAATCTGAATATCTGGTACAGACCAAAATTTTAGAGCCACTGACAGAGACATGGATTTATGGCATGCCCCTTAGACTACAATTTTCCAGAAAATATAGTTTTTAAAACTGGTTTTATCATGAAAAGGAAAAGAAAGGGAAATAACATATTTTTTATGTCTTATAATCATCAGTTACTTATTGGATGTGCAACATTCCTTGACTCATTTAATCCCCATGAATAGCCTATGAGGTGGAAGTTATTGCCCATATTTTAGAATTGAAAATAGTGATGATCATTACCAAGCACTTACTATGTCCTAAACATTGTGCTTTAAAAGCACCATCTCAATGAGGAGCTCAATGTAACAGGTTCTACAGTCATCTCCTTTTTACAGTTGAAGAAAAGGAGTTGTAGGGAGGTGAAAACACTTCAGAATCTGTCGGGTTTCCTGGGGCTCAAGCCTCGCCCACTACATATAGGGCCTCCATACATTGAAATCACATAGGAAACATCAAGGCCAGGACCCAACCTAGATCTGTTATACATTTTATTTTTTGTTTTAACAATTGGGTCAATTGACACATCTTATTTTCCCTTCATTTAACTATTATAACTGTATACTCCAATTATTTTGCTTTGAGCAATACCAAGTATAAGACACACTGACTCAGAATATAGATGTTGGCATCTGTATAATATTTTACAGTATGTGCTTTAAGAATCCTAGATATTACCCAAGGCAATAATGCCCAGATACTTTCTCAGACCAATTAAACTAGGATTTCTGGAGGAAGACCTCTGCTCTGGAATTTTTAGAAGTTCTAAAACTAATAGCCAGAGCTGAAGACCACTAATCTAGTTTAAGGCCAAATCCTAATATCAAGATAAGGGGATTAAGACTTATTGAAATAAAAGGATACATTCATTATCTCTGCTCATTTTTGGCAGATATGAGTCCAGGTATAAGGAAGTGATGCATTCTCTGTTAGTTTCTTTTTATAGATTGTGTACAAAATGCTTTGGCTTATTTGATTCCCCAAACCATATGTATCCTCTAGGGTCCAGGAAAGTTGAGGTCCAGGAAAATGTAATTGACTTATCTATTTAGACTCTAGCCTCACTGCAAATCCGTGAGCTCCCACTAGGCAAGTCTGACAGAAAAGAGATGAAAAAAATGGCATGTGGAAAGGAAAAACTATCCCAGAGAGCCTCGGTGCTGTGTCCTAGTTCTGGTTCTACCACTAGCTGCACCCAACCTTGGGCAACTTAGTTTCTCTCTTTGGGCCATAAGATTTTAATCTCAAAATGAGGGCTTAGAATAGAACAGTACTTTTCAAACAGTGTTGGCTCATTTTCATCAAGATATTTTCTTTCAAAGATACGTTACAACACACCACTAATTCATAAAGCATCTTACAGCAAGCCCTTGGCCACCAAAACACCAGGGCCCCACCCTTTCTATTCTAGGGAGGGTAAGGACTATTCGTTTTGTTCACTGAGTACTAGTTCAGTGTCTGATACATAGCGGGTACTCATGGCATGCCTGTGGAATAAATAAGACTCCTCTGGGGAACACTGAAGTGACCACTGGAACAACAGATCTTAAGCTATCCTGTGGCTTTAGGAAGGCACATTTCTGAGAAGCTAAAACCTCTCATAAGAGTGCAAATCAGGGGGTTCCCGTAAGATGGTGACAGCATAGGTGGAATTGTGAGATTCTCCAAACGTGAGTTCTCAAAAAGACTCTAACTTTCCTCCCTCCCCCTGCCCACTGCCAGCCGCACTGATTCTAGGCCCAGGAACCCTCGGTCCCATGCAGGGCTGGATATTGTGGCCCCCAGCTGCTGCTGCTCCACTATACGTGACCCCAACCTGCCACATGGGAATCTCGGCTCCCTCCCGGCTACATCGTCACACCCAGTGCCAAGGTGCTGGTCACTCAGGGAGGCTCTAGGTGCCCACCCCTCAGAGATACCATCTCCATTTCTGGCTAAAGTACCCTGTGAGGGGCCCAAAGCCACTCTCACCACTCACCACCTGCCCTTTGGAGCTCTGGGCCCACCCTGGCTGAGGCACCCAGTGTACGACCTCATACTTGTGTAAGGGAACAGCAATATCTTAAGGAGGTGCTGATTGGCTGCTCAGCTCCAGAGGAGGGAAATCCCAGCTTCCTCCTCCACCCCAGGCTGCTGGTGGCACACCAGATCCAGCACCCAGTTATGCAGCTGATCACCAGTGCCTCGCACGCCACCACAGCTCATCGTGGTGTATTGCCCAGGAACCGAGAGGAGCAGAGAAAGGATCCACAAAAGAGAAACTGCCCACCTCGGTCATTTTCCAGGCATAGATTTGCATAGCCCCACCCACCTACAAGCAGCCCTCACCTCAGTTCCTAAGGTAACATTGCTAAACAGGAGGCAAATCCCCTCCACTATGCTGAATCAGACACAGGCAACTCAGCATTGCAGATCTCTCAGGCAGCAGGCTAAAAGTATAAACTCAAGCAGTGAGTAAATCTAGCTGCCTGCAATGAAAGCAAAGGGGAGAGGCTAGAGATCAGAGTGGAAGAGACTTTAGACACTCAGGAAAGATTCCAGAGCTAGTCTGATTTCTTATTTTGACTTTTGATTTGATCATTTTGACTGTTTGTTTTGCTCACTTTTGTTTGCTTTCTAACTTAGACTATCTGTTTGTGTTGGACAAAACGCAACAAAAGGCATGATTTTACTGGGCTGTCTTTGTGTGGTTACTGGTATGCTTTAGGGAATTTTGATTGTGTGTCTTTTTCACTTCTCTCTGGCCTTGTGTCTCTTTTTCATGTGTTAGTTGGTATGTATGTCTGTTTTCCCCCTCACCCTTCTCTCTTTCTAACTTCCTATTGACCTCCCCTTCCTCCATTATTTTCCTCTTTCATAACTCCTTTTGTTCCAGGGACCAAACCTATATCCCACTGCACAGACAGATTGTAAGGCAGTGGGAAATAGGTTCCAGTGTGCCCATACACCTGTTGGTGGATGCTGGAATCAGCAGATAGAATTTGAATCACAGCTTCCCCCTCAATTAAACCTAAAAACTGCAAAAAGTACAACCTACAGTCCACACTCCAGCCTCAAAAGTGAACATAGCCAGAGGACCCTCATAAGGAAGAACAGGAGATTGCACAAGTGAAGCAAAAGCAACCCCACCTTCCCTGAAAAACAGAATTTAAGAAAGGGAGGGAAAGAGGGAGAGAGAGAAAAAATCTACACAAATAAAGAAAAACCAAAAGAAGAATACGGTTCTCTCCCAGACCCCTCTGACAGCAGACACTGAGAAAACTGGCGTCAGAATGCAAACAATGAAGAGCCTCCAGAATGACTGGTCTCTAACTACAAAGCTAGATACAAAACACTAATGGAGAAATTAAAAAGAATTGGGGAGAGACAAGAAGAAACTGGGAAGGAGTTGATAACTAACATAACAGTAATAAAGAATACTGTGAATGAAATAAATAACAAACTGATAAGCATGGAAAGCAGAATTAGCCAAGCAGAAGAAAGAATCTCAGAGC
>NW_007245074.1:25402-62578 GCF_000164805.1 Carlito syrichta
CAGACACATAATAATTCGCCTAAACAAAGTAGGTATAAAAGAAAAAATCCTAAAGGCAGCAAGAGAAAAAGGCCAGATCACATACCATGAAGACCAATTAGAATAGCAGCAGATTTATCTATAGAAACTCTGCAGGCTAGGAGAGCTTGGAACCCTATCTTCAAAGTTCTAAAAGATAAACAATTTCAATTAAGATTTACCTACCAAGCCAAGCTAAGCTTCAACAGCAAGGGATAATTAAAATCTCTCCCAGATATCCAATCCCCAAGAACTTATGCTGCCATGAGAACACCTCTACACGAAACACTTAAGAAAGTACTAAACACAGAAGAAAAGGTAAAAAGAACAACGTTCTTCACACAAGTACAGGAAAAAGAATAATATACACATGAACCAACCCCCAAACTAAAAGGAAGACAACAAACCAAGAGGAACAACAACAACTCTATAAGAACTCTATGATAGGGACCAACTCTCACATTTTAATAATTAGCCTGAATGTGAATGGACTAAATGAACTACTGAAAAGACATAGAATGGCAAAATGGATAAAATGTCACCAGGCAACAATATACTACCTTCAAGAGACCCATCTTACTAGAAAGGACACGCACAGACTCAAAGTTAGAGGAAAGGAAACAAATTTTAAGGCAAATGGAAAACAAAAGTAAGGAGGAGTTGTGATCCTAATTTCAGACAAAATGCCATTTAAGCTATCAAAAATTAAAAAAGATACAGAAGGCCACTACAAATGATAAAAGGTTCACTCCATAAATAAGAAATATCTATTCTAAACATATATGCACCCAACATAGGAGCACCAATTATCATAAAGCAGCTTTTGGAAAACTAAAGACAGATATTGACTCTATCCACCATAACTGGGGACTTTAATACCCCACTCACAACCCTAGACTGATCATCAGGACAAAAAAATCAGCAATGAGATCTGGAACCTCAAAGTGACTTTAGACCAAAAGGGCTTAATTGATACCTACAGAACTCTCCACCCAATGACCACAGAATATACATTCTGCTTAGAACCCCATGGAACGTACTAAAGACCAACCATATACTTGGCCATAAATCAAGCATAAACAAATTTCAAAAGATCGAAATTTTGGCAAGCACCTTCTCAGACCACTGTGGAATAAAAATAAACATCAACAACAAGAAGCTTCCCTCCAAACCCACAAAGACATGGACACTAAACGGCATGATGCTAAACAACTCCTGGGCCAACAATGAAATCAAAACAGAGACTAAAATATACCTGGAAACAAACGAAAATGAGGAGACATCTTACCAAAATCTCTGGGACACCATGAAAGCTGTAGTAAGAGGAGAATTCATATCCCTACAAATGCACATGAAGACAATGGAAGGATCACAAATCAATAGCCCAACAAGTCACATTAGGAAGTTGGAAAAGCAAGACCACCAAAACCCTAACTGCAGAAGAAGAATCCAGATCACCAAAATAAAAGCCCAAATCTGGGACATAGAAGACAAAAAGATAATACAAAAAATCAGTGAAACAAAAAGCTGGTTCTTTGAAAGGGTAAACAAGATCACTGTTCCCTTAGCTAGACTGACCAAGAAAAAAAGAGAAATGCTCAAATAAATACAATCAGAAACACAAAACATGAAGTCACCACTAACCCCCCAAAATACAAAAGATAATTAGAGACTACTATGTACACTTGTATGGAAACAAACTGGAAAACCTTAAGGAAATGGAAGACTTTCTGATATCACACAAGCTGCCTAGGTTGAAACAAGAAGAAATCAAGACCCTAAATAGACCAATAACAATCAAGGATATTGACTATGTAATAAGAAAACTACCTACATAAAAAAGTTCTGGACCAGATGGCTTTCCAGCAGAATTCTATAAGACATTTAAGGAGGAGCTGATATCAATTCTACTGAAAGTATTCCAGGTGTTTGAGAAAGATGGAACCCTCCCCAAATCATTCTATGAAACTAACATCACATTGATACCCAAGCCAGGTAAAGACCCAACAAAGAAAGAGACCTACAGGCCAATATCTTTGATGAATGTAGATGCCAAAATCCTCAACAAGATCCTAGCAAAAGATTCAACAACACATCTTGAAAATCATCCATTATGACCAAGTAGGCTTCATCCCTGGGATACAAGACTGGTTCAACATTTGCAAAACAATAAATGTAATTAAATACATCAACAGATGTCAGAACAAAAACCACATGATTATATCATTAGATGCAGAAAATGCTTTTGATAAAATCTAGCACCCCTTCCTGACAAAAACCCTCAGACACCTACACATACATAGAACATACTGCAAAATAGTAAAAGTCATCTACGAGAACCCCACAGCTAGCATACTCCTAAACAGACAAAAATTGGAACAATTTCCCCTGAAAAAATGGAACAAGACAAGGATGCCCACTCTCTCCCCTCCTGTTCAATATAGTATTGGAAGTCCTAGCTGGAGTAATCAGAAAAGAGAAAGTGATCAGGCATATCCAAATAGGAAAAGAGGAAGTCAAGTTATCCCTCTTTGCTGATGACATATTTGTGTACCTTGAAAACACAAAAGAATCTTTCAAAAACCTCCTTGCACTGATAAAGGACTTTGGCAAAGTCTCAAGGTATAAAATAAATGTGCAAAACCACAATCACATTTCTTTACACCAATAATAAACAAATAGAAACCCAAATAAAAATCACAATCCCATTCACAATAGCCACACACAGAAAAGAAATACCTTCGCATCTTCCCAACCAGAGATGTGAAGGACCTTTGCAATGAAAACTACAAAACACTGCTCAAAGAAATCAAGGATGACACAAAAAAATGGAAAAACATCCCATGCTCATGGGTTGGAAGAATCAACATTATAAAGATGTCCATTCTACCTAAGGCAATCTACAGATTTAATGCAATACCCATCAAATTACCAGCAACATTCTTCTCAGAGCTAGAAAAAACTTGACAGAAATTCATATGAAAACACAAACAACCAAGAATAGCCAGAACAATTCTCAGCAAAGAAAACAAAGCAGGAGGTATCACACTACCAGACTTCAAGCTTTACTATAAAGCTACAGTAATCAAAACAGCTTGATGTTGGTACTGAAACAGGCATATAGACCAATGGAATAGAATTGAGATTCCAGAAGCAAAACCTCAATTTTTCAACCAACTCATGTTCGACAAAGCCTCCACCACCCACCACTGGTGAGAGGAGAACCTATTCAATAAATGGTGCTGGGAAAACTGGCTGACCACATGCAGAAGTCTCAAACAAGACCCCTATCAATCCCCATACACAAAAATTAACTCTAAATGGATCAGAGATCTAAATGCAAAACCTCAAACCATAAGAACCTTAGAAAATGCAGGACACGCCCTAATGGAAATTGGAACTGGCATCCAATTCCTGAACAAAACTCAACCCACAGACCAAGAGTTAAGATAGACAAGTGGGACCTCATTAAACTGACAAGCTTCTGCAAAGCCAAAGGAACCACCAAGAGAGCAGGGAGACAGTCCACGGACTGGGAAAAAGTATTCACCAACTCCATGTCTGACAAAGGCTTACCATCTTGAATCTACAGGGAACTCAAACATGCTGAAAAGAAAAAAACAACCCCATTAAAAAGTGGGCAAAAGATATGAACAGACACTTCTCAAAGGAAGACATCCGAGTAGCCAACAGACACATGAAGAAATGTTCAACTTCATTAATCATAAAGGAGATGCAAATTAAAACCACACTGAGATACCACCTAACTCCAGTCAGAATGGCAATTATCAATAACTCACAAAATAACAATTGCTGGAGAGAGTGTGGTGAAATGGGAACACTTCTACACTGTTGGTGGGAGTGCAAACTAGTGCAACCTCTATGGAAAACAGTGTGGCAATTCCTAAAAGCTCTAAATATTGACCTCTCATATGACCCCACAATCCCCCTACTGGGAATATATCCTGAAGAACTCAAATCACTCTATAAAAAAGATACCTGCACACATATGTTTATCACAGCATTGTTCACAATAGCAAGAACCTGGAACCAATCATGCTGTCCATCAAAAAAAGACTGTATTTTAAAAATGTGGTACATACACATAATGGAATACTATGCAGCCATAAAAAAGAACAAAATCATGAATTTCGCAGCAACCTGGATGGAACTAGAGTCTATAATACTGAGTGATCTCTCACAGAAACAAAGATCTGAGTATCACATGTTCTTACTCATATAGTGGACCTTGAACTTCCAATGTAATACTATAAGAAAATCACTAACGGGGCTCGGTGGTTAAACCTGTAATCCCACACCTTTGGGAGGCTGAGGTGAGTGGATTGCCTGAGCCCACGGGTTCGAGACTCGCGTGGGCAACTTGGCAAGACCTCATCTCTACAATAAATCAAAAAATCAGCTGGGCGTGGTAGCGCATGCCTGTAATTCTGGCTACTCAGAATGCTGAGGAGGCAGGATCACCGGAACCCTGCAGGTTGAGGCTGCAGTGTCTGGGAGTGGCACTCCAGTCTGGGCAACAGAGTGAGACTCCAAGTCAAAAAAACAAAAACAAAAAACAAAAAACAAAAGAAAATGACTGACAGTGGTGGGAAACTATGTGGGGGAGGGGAAGGGACATGGGATTAACAGTAGTAAATATCTGTCTGGGGACAGGGAGACACCTCAAAGGTGCCTGAATGAAGCATATTTGTATACCTAACCCTTAACTGTACCCCACAATATCATAATAAAAAATATTGATTATAAAAAAATATATATCGCCAGACAATTGGGATCAAATCTCTGCCATTGATAACCACTGGTTTAAGTAAATGTCCTTACTATTTCTTTTAACACCCCTAGGAAAATCAGATGAAAACTTAGGAAGAAGAGTTTTAGAGATAGTTTTTATATTGGACTCTATTAGCTACTTCTCAGACCTTCATCAGTCTCCTGGGTGCATGTGAAGACACACAAAAGTGAAAGGCTTACCTGATTGTATGAAATTATCCTTCACTTTTTAAAGCTATTTTTACTTATCTTGGACATTCATTCACCTTTTGATTTTTGGACATTCATTCACCTTCTTATTTTTGAGTGTATGCTTTTTTACAAGCAGAAGACTTCTTTAATTCTTCAATTTCTTGCCTTCTAGCTTTCTTTAAAACCTTTCATCATCCCTTCCTATTTCTGTTCCCTCTCTTATACACAGACAATATTTCTCACTCTTCTTTGTAAAGGCAGAATTCTGTCCTCAACTCAATGAAATGGAAGAGTTGAATGACTTGCAATGGGTTTGGACCCCTACTTTATCACCTCTTAATTGTTACATGATCCTGAAAAAATTCACATACCTTCTCTGAGACTCAATTTCTCATTTGCTTTTCTTACATTACCAGGTTGTATTAAGAGTTAAATGATGTAATGGATGTGAAAGTACTTTGCAAAGAATAAAATAACATATTATTTTAGTAATATCATTATTTTAATGTATTGCTTATACCTTTTAACTTGCAGATGTGACAGCTGAGCTTTTAAAAAAATTTATTATAAAGATGTGGGATACATTTCAGGTTTAGGTATACAAACATTGATCATACAGATACTCTTGCTGATGAGGTGTGCCCCTCCCTTCCCTAGCAGTTTCCCTCAACTGCCAATCCCACCCCCCTCCCCTGACATTTTCCCACTACTGCCAATTGCTTTCTTATAGCATTATAATTGTTCCAGTTTCACTTATGAGTGAGAACATATGGTACTCTGTTCTTTGTTTTTGTGATAAATCATTGAGTATGATCGACTCCAAATCCATCCAAGTTGTTGCAAAGTTCATATATTTGTCCTTATTTATGGCTGCATAATCATGTTCTCAAAAGAAGATATACGGGTGGCCAACAGACACATGAAAAAGTGCTCAGCCTTACTCATCATTAGAGAAATGCAAATCAAAACCACGTTGAGATACCACCTAACCCCTGTAAAAAATGGCCATTAATGAAACAAACAACAGATGCTGGCGAGGATGTGGAGAAAAAGGAATACTGCGACGCTGCTGGCAGGAATGCAGACTAATACAACCACTTTAGAAGATGGTGTGGTGATTTCTGAAGGAACTAGAAATTGACCTTCCATATGACACAGCAATTCCCCTAATGGGAATATACCCTGAGGAATGCAAATCATTCTACAAAAAAGATACCTGCACACGTATGTTTGTTGCGGCTCTATTCACAATAGCAAAAACATGGAACCAACCGTGTTGCCCATCAAAGCTGAACTGGATTTTTAAAATGTGGTACATATACACAATGGAATATTATGCAGCCATAAAGAAGGGCAAATATATGGATTTAGTAGCAAATTGGGTGGATTTGGAGTCGATCATACTCAGTGATTTATCACAAAAACAAAGAAATGAGTTCCATATGTTCTCACTCATAAGGTGACCTTGAACAATTATAATATTATAAAAAAGCAATTGGCAGTAGTGGAAAACTGTCAGGGGAAGGGGGGGTGAGACTGGCAGTTGGAGAAAACTGCTAGGGGAGGGCGGGGCATACCTCATCAACAAGGGTACCTGCATGATCAATGTTTGTATACCTAACCCTGAATTGTACCCTAGATCTTTATAATAAATAAATAAATTTTAAAAAATATTTTAAAAAGGAAAGAATATAGTACAAAAACTGTAGTAAAGAGAAATCAACCCTCAGTTGACTGATCCAAGACTCATTCTCAACTCCCTAATCCCTTGTCACTTTCCACTTTATAGGATTGGAAAAGCCAAACACTTACCTTCCCAGCCTTCCTTGCAACTTTGGTGAAGTGGGGAGGGGGGGTTGGAGAGGATATAAGAAGGTCATGTAGGGTTATGTAAGGGATTCATGTAACACAATTCTGGCCAGTGAGAAATAAGTGAAAGTCTGCTTGGGGTGTCCAAGGTAGCTTTTACTCTCCTCATAAAAGGAATCGGTAGGGATGGTGCTACCCTTAATCTCATCTTGTACTTCTGTCAGTGAGGGAAGTGATGGCTATAGCTGGAAGAACATGACATTTAGAATCAGACATATCTGAATTTAAGTCTCAGTTTCCCCACATACTGAATATATGATTTTGGGCAAATTCCTTAGCCTGCCTCATCTGTAAAATGGGTTTAATAATACCAGTAAGTGGTCATGTTCAGATGCTTGAGTCCTTGACTGACTTACTAACTCCAAGTCGTACTTCCCTTTCCTTTATATCTGCTGTTGACCTCCAAATTGCCAAGAAAGTAGCCTGACTCCCTGCTAGAACATCCTCTACCTGCCTTAGGGACAAGCAATACAACCTGTCCCACCACCATCCATCCGACTAGCACCCAGACAGGAGTCAATAACTGCATTAAACTTTCAAAGGAATAAAAGAAAAGCAGAAAACTAAAACAATTTAAATTTCATCTGGTTCATCTATAATCCTAAAACCTAATGCAGTGCAGTCATCAGGCTCAATAAATGTTTGCTTAATAAATGAATCATGCATAGAAAGGACTCCCTCTGCATTCCTACCTCTTCCCAAGAGAGGAGGAAAAGAAATGAAGGGAAAAAGTCTCCCTTAAAAGTGCGCTGGAGAGGGAAGGGGGCAGGTCAACAATGTTTAGGTAATTCCAGTAGTCAGAATAATTTTCTGTTATATGTCATTGTACATGTTTTCCATTCATTTTGATCAGGTTATCAAAATATTAAATTTCCTTATTTCAAAAAAAATTCCATCGTGTATATGTACCACTTTTTTAATCCAATTCAGCTTCGATGGGCAACACAGTTGGTTCCATGTTTTTGCTATTGTGAATAGAGCTGCAAAAAACATATGTGTGCAGGTATCTTTTTGGTAGAATGATTTGAGTTCCTCCGTGTATATTCCCAGTAGGGGAATTGCTGGGTCATATGGAAGGTCAATTTCTAGTTCTTTCAGGAATTGCCACACTGTCTTCCAAAGAGGCTGCACCAGTTTTCATTTACATCAGCAATGTAGAAGCATTCCTTTTCTCCACATCCTCGCCAGCATCTGTTGTTGTTTGTTTTATTAATCATGGCCATTTTTACAGGGGTTAGGTGGTATCTCAGTGTGGTTTTGATTTGCATTTCTCTGATGATGAGTGAGGCTGAGCACTTTTTCATGTGTCTGTTGGCTGCCCATGTATCTTCTTTTGAGAAGTGTCTATTCATATCTTTTGCCCTCTTTTTAAAGGAGCTGCTTGTTTTTTTTCCTTTTGGCACATTTATTTAACTTGCAGATGGGGCAGCTGAGCTTTTTATCATACGTTCCCAGCCTGTCTATTCAGCCTTACATGTCATAGGGAAGACACACTGGCTGGGAGTTGAGAGGTTTGATTTTTATAACTCGGTCTGAGTGGGCTGCTTTCCTTCTTTGAGCTCCAGGTTACTGGTCTAGCTCAACCAGAAGATTTGATAGGATACCCTGATGTCCCCTTCTCTCCCTTGCAGACTGATTTGTGTGGCTAAGTATTACCACCAGGCTTCCACCTCATTCTCCCTGCTCCAGCTTCCTTCTAGGACCTTCAGGGAAGAATTCAGAGTAACTGACCCTTTAAGACCATCTCAATTTTAACTTTCTCTTTGAAGAGAAGTTTGGGCCTATGGCATACTGAAGAATAGTTAGCAGTTTTCCAGGATACCGTTAAAGAAGAGTGAGATTACATCAGAGTGCTTATTGGTTCCCATTAAACTAGGAGCACATTTTGTGAGTTATGGAAACAAGGTGAGAGGACTATCAATTTGGCAGAAGCTTTTAGGAGTTTTTACAAGGTTGCCTGGGGAGTAGGTGGAAGCCCACCCGGAGAGAAGTGGAAGGTATACCCACTACGTGCCCGCCAGTACTCTTAGGGTTTAAGAGTAGGAACTAGAGTGCTGGCTGGGCTGAGGTCAGGTTGGTGGCAGGAGGTCAAGTCTTTATCCTCTAGCTCAACACCAACCAGCAGAACTTTCTGACATGAAAGGAATGCTCTCATCTATACTATCTAGTAAGGTTGCCACTAGTCACAGGCAATACTGAGCATTTAAAATGTGTCTGGTGGAGCTGAGAAACTGGATGTTTAATTGTATTTAATTTTATTAATTTAAATTTAAGTAGCCACTTGTGGTAGGTGGCTGCCCTATTGGTTGGAGCTGCATTCAGCTTTCTGGGATGTATCCTGGATACCAGAGATCAAAGGTAGAAGGCTTCACTGCTCAGTGAAGGGAGAGGATTCTGTGCATACTGACACCAAAGAATGGCACCCATGTCAGGCAGAGAAAGGGGGCTTTCTTCTGGAAGGAAGAAAGAACAAATGTTAGGGTATTGGCCAAATTTTCTGGTTGAGCTAGAAGAGAAACTCAGCATTCCAAAAAGGGAAGTGAATCCCAAAGGGCAAACCTAAGTTACAAATTGAAGCCTCTAAACTCCTCTCTCCTGTGTTTTTCTTGTCACCTATGATTTCAAGTGTCAGGATCAGAACTTTATGCACATAGATACATGCCATCTTTGATAAAAGCAGTACTACCTCCCAGTATTAAATAAATCAATCTTGTGAAACCTAAGATTATGAAAATAATTGGTAAAAGCAACTGAGAACAACAGAGGTAAGAAAGAAAATTACATGAAAAAAAGAAAACAACAAACAGAAAAGCCCCAGGAGACATATTTAGAATGTATTCATTCATAATCACAAGATTTGAACTGGTAGCAAATCGATGAAGAAACAAGATGATTATGGAATAAAATGATTTAAAGCCAGGAAATTTTAGAAAATTGAAGGATAGGATTTCAGAAATAAGGGGAAAAAGTGATGGAGACAGTGGATAAAATTGGCTCCTGCAGGGAAAATTAATACAGCAGTATTTGAGAAGTTGGCTCAAATATACTCCCATTGCTCAAGAAAAAAAAAAGGAAAATGACAAGAGAGAAAAATAAGTGATGTGTAGGATAATATGAGAAATTAAATAAATAATAAAATAAGGCTGAATAATGTTCAAATCATAAAGGCTCACCCATCAAATTATGCCTTTAGGGTCATGACTATAATTCTTGATGTAGCCTTGTGACATTTACGATGAAAAGGGAAATAAAGAAGAATCTGTAATTCAGGCAGGCAAATAAAAAGAAGCAGATTTGCAATGGCAATAAGTATCACGTTGCCACTTGACTTCTCCAGATGCCATGTGGCAAACGACCACTTTGATTTCACAATGATTCAAGCATAACATCACTTTTTAAAACAACTTTGATTGCTTCACGATGTAGTTAGAATACATTACCAACTTGTGGCATGTTTTCAAAGTGATGAATTTAGGCATTTTCATAGTTTATTTCCTTTTTTAGGCAAGGGATAAGTTATATGTTTTGTACATTATCCCCAAATTGGAAATTGTAGGGGGCAATCACATACCTTTGCTAATTTGTGAAAGATAATGCAGAACACAAAGCTCCAGTATAATCAGTCAAAGTATTCTAATTTGAAAATAGAGATTCAAATTTAGACAAGTCACAAGGAAAACCCATCACAGTATCTTCAGGAATAATGCTTATTATTTACTTGATACTTATCTCAATATTAAGAAATATGCTGACAGTTTTCCATGACTCTTGGTACATAATAATTCTGATATTTACTGGGCACTGTGTGCCAGGTGGTATTCTAAATGTTATGAAATCCACATAGCACCCTTTGAGGTAGATATTATCTCTCTGTTCTAGAAAATGTAACAGGATCCAGTGAAGGGGAAGGATACTGTCCATGCTGGCAGCAAAGGCTGGCACCCACGTCAAGCAGAGAAGGGGGAGATGACAACTGACACAGAGCTTCTAAAGTACTCACAAAAAGAACATTTTCACAAAATGCATATTCCCCTACTCCAATAACACTTATTTGTATCTTCTTGAACCTATCTCCTATAATAAGCAAACTGATCAACTTACAGATAGTCTGCAAGGAAGGAAGAAGAAATGGTAAAGAACTGTGTCTAAGGTCACAAAGATAATAGAGTTGGAGTCAGGATTTGAGTACAGGCAGCCTGGACATAAAGTAGGAGTTATTTACCCCTAAAATGCAGAGCAAGCATGTGGCAAATATTTGTGAACTTATGTTTTGCTATTTCTGCTCAGATTGTTTATTGCCCTATTCCAAACTACACTGAAATGTAGTTTTTAAAATGAAATACAATACTTTGACTCATGTGTTTCTGTGGGTTGACTGGGCAAGTCTTGCTTAGGGTCTCCTATGATGCATTTGCAGTAAGACTGTAACTGAGGCTGGTGCCATCTATATGAGAGACTGAGCTGGATGCCTGGTGGTTTCTCTACTCATATGTCTGGCGCTTTGATACTTCTTGGTCTCTGCATAAATCTGGGGCTTTCAGAGAATGATGGCCCACAGCTAGTCACACTTCTTGCATTATTGCTAGAACCCAGGAGTGGAAGCGTCTAGAACAATTTGTGGCATCCAGAACTGACACAGCACTACTCCCACCACATTCTACTGGACAAACTGTCAGAGAGGCCACCCGGATTCATGAAGGCACAGAAACAGTCTGGTTCCTCTGGTTGAGGAAGTGGCAAGAGCACATTACAAAAGGACATGTGTGACCTGCCAATTATTATTTTTATTTAATAGGTGCTTTATTCATCAGATGAGAATTCAAAGCACAAACAGTGTAAATATGCTGAGCATGTTTAAGGTAGGCTAGGCTAAACTGGATATTCAGAGGTCAGGTGTACTAAATGCATTTTCAACTTAACAGTATCTTCAACTTGTGATGGATTTATTAGGATGTAACTGTATGTAAGTTGAGAAGCATCCACACTGTGAAATGATACTTGGTGAAAAGTAAGAATTCTTCCTTCCAGCCAGTTTTCTCCTGCTCATTCCAACCAGCACCCACTTTTATTTCTTCATGATGTGTTCTTCTAGATCTTTGATGGAAATATCAAATGTACGTTTTTTATTTTCCTTGATTCTTACACAAATGGTGGACCAGTGTAAAGCCTATTTGGCATCTTATATCTTGAAGAATTGCCTCTATTAATATAGGCAAAATAGAAAAAGTGATGGAAGGCAAGAAAAGAGAAAAGGTAAAAGAGAGGAAGAGCAGAGAAAAAAGAGAGGGAATAAAGAGGAACAGAGAGGCTACAACATATATTTAGATACCACATAGAAACAAAAACATGAAACATGTGCACTGAATTATTAATAGTTGTTGGGAGCCAGCCTTGGAGGCCCACCTGCTTGACAAAGTCCAGGTGAGCTGAGGACCCCCTGCCGCAAAGCTAGTTCAGGCAGCTGAGGCCCTTCTGTCTTCCATCTTTGCTGTTGGTACAGCTGAAGAAATTCTGTGCAGTCATGGAAGAAGAAGATAGCATGTTTATGTGAAGAATCATAGCTAACCTGGAAATGTCATGGTTTATTTTTCCATTTTCCCACTATGCCACTTGGCCTTTTCTAACATATGCAAGGGTTAAACTCTGAAGCACATCAAGAGTGCTTTCTTTCACTTGGTTATAAGTTACTAGATATTGCTTAAGTAATAAATGATATAAGTATATCCACTCCTTATTTGATTTAGGATTATGCAGTTTAGTGTTTAGACATAAGGATTTTTAAAAGCACAAGTTTATAGTAAGTTTATTATGAATTCATTATAAGTTCTAACACTTGTATAGGAATTATGTACGTGATTTATAACACTGTTTTCACTGACTTAGGATAAAGGTTAATGTTAAGGTTTTTACTTAATTCAATAGTTAAAACTCTAAGTTAACATTTATAGAGTGGGTTTTCACTGAACTCATAATATAATAATCAGACACTTTTATGACAGATCAGCTAAAACAGAAAGCAACCTTGAGGGACTTAGGAAACATTACTAAAAGCCTCTTTTGAGTTCTCTTTAGAAACAAGCACTGCAAGATAAGAGAAAAGTAACAAGGACATCTGGACAAGGGAGGCGATCACAGGACTCTGAAGAACATAAGAGCCTAAGATGAGAAAATTCCTGACACATAAAGAAATATACACTTAAAGAAACTTTCTTGAAGCATGTAGAACTGTAATTTGGGACATTGGACTGAAAGTATCATTGTTGGCTTTATGAATAAGACGTTGTCTAAATGCCTATGAGAATCTTATTTTGTTTGCTACTAAAGCCTATGAGAATCTTGGTTTATTTGCTACTAAAGCCTATGGGAATCTTGGTTTGTTTGCTACTAAAGCCTATGGGAATCTTGGTTTGTTTCCTACTAAAGCCTAGGGAATCTTGGTTTGTTTGCTACTAAAGCCTATGAGAATCTACTAAGACCACTAGCTGGTAACTTTTAAAAGATATATATGTGAAAGAATTTTCTTTGTCTTGCCCCTTCACAAATGGTATAAAAACTCTGTGTTAACTAACATTAAATCGTCATCTGTTCAAGAAGCAGGTGTCCATGTATATGATCTTCGTCCGTCGCCTATCTGTCTCTCCTTCAGGACATCCCACGACCCTTGTGGGGCTGGCACCCTCAAGTGGCGCCCAATGCCTGGGAGCTTGAAGGTAATCTTTTCTCTTTCTTTTCAGGATGGATAGGGCCCCCCTGCAGAGATAAGCAGGGTAAGAATAGGTGGGAAGTGCTAGAGCCCTGATACACTCATGGGCCAGAAACAGTCTAAACGCTAGAGACTGTTTATAAATGTCTTACTCGATACGTTATCTAAAAGGGGAATTTAGGTGTCTTCTACTCGATTGGCTCATTTTTTGCGATTTGTCCAGGCACAATGTCCCTGGGTCCCACAAGAAGGCACCGTTGATTTGGCTATTTGGACCAAAGTTGGGGAAAAACTTAAACTCTGTTATACTTTGCACGGACCTGATGAGGTCCCTGTTGATGTTTTTGCCTTGTGGAATATTATCAGAGATGCTTTGGATCCACAACATGAGTATTCCAAATTCCCTACCAAATTGACTAAAGAGGATGCTCTTATATTGGCCTCTAATTCCTCTAAAGCTGTGTCTATAACTCCTCCCTTGGATAACAGTACTCTGCCCCCAGCGGATGAGGCTAGTTTGAAAAAGGAGGCAGTTCAGCACCATGAACAAAAGCATCCTGATAATTTAATCAGTTTATCCTTGGCCCAACCTTCTCCTCACTATGTGCCAAGAAAATTCGCTTTCACTCCTGGGCACTCTCTCTCGTCCAAGGCGCCTTACGTTGGTATTAAGGGAGCTAAAAGGCAGGCCGAGGAGGAAGGTGATTTGGATTTTTCTTTGTGTTTTCCAATTTTGTTTGATAATGAATTTGAAGATACCTCTCTGGTATTGGAACCATTGCCATACAAACTCTTAAAAGAGCTCAGGGAAGCTTGTTCCCAGTATGGACCTTTGGCCCCCTATACCTCCACACTTATGGAACAGTTCACTAACCGTTGGATGACCCCATATGATTGGCAAATGCTTGCTAAATGCTGTTTAACAGGAGGAAATTTTTTGTTGTGGAAAGCAGAATTTGAGAACCAGGTTAAACAGATGGCTGCCCAAAACAGACAGGATGCATAGACCCCAGACATTATTACTTCTGAAATGCTCATGGGGACTGGGGCTTATGAATCTGTGGATGCTCAAATGGCTATACCAAGAGATGCCTTAGTACAACTTAATATTTGTGCAGCTAGAGCTTGGAGAGCACTCCCTGCTAGTGCTAACCAGGCTACCCCCCTAGGAGAAATTAAGTAAAAGTCTGATGAAAACTATGAGGATTTTGTCTCTCGATTACAAATGACTGTACATAAGATAACCATCAATGAGGAAGCAGCCGACATTTTGGTAAAACAATTGGCTTTTGAGAATGCTAACAGAACCTGTCAGGCTCTTATAAGACCTGTCAGGAAGACAGGACAATTGAGTGACTACATCAGGATGTGTGCTGATGTCAACCCTGCTTATGTACAGGGTGTGGCAATAGCCACGGCTCTTAGAGGAGAAACTTATACTCAGTTTGTGCAGGGGATCCAGAGTGGAACTAATAAGCCTAAGAACAACACTGTCTTAACCTGCTACAACTGAGGACAGCCTGGCCATATCAGTAAAAAATGTCCATCTAAACAAGAGCCTCAATCTGTCCCGACACTGCCACCTTCTGGAGGCTCTCAGTCAAAGTCTTTATGTTCTAGATGCCTAAAAGGCTTCCATTGGGCTAAGGATTGCAAATCTAAATTTCATAAAAACGGCACTGTTAATGGAAGGACAGCCTACAGTGCCTGAGTCGGGAAGCGAATTAAGGGGCCAGCCCTGGCCCCAAGCAATAATAGGGGCAACTTCCACTCTGAATCCATTCATTCCCTTTGTTCCATCTCAGAGCTCATCAGAGCAACCCCAGGGAGCACAGGACTGGACCTCTGTTCCTCTGCCTTCACAATATTAACCCCAGATATTCCAGTTACCCCAATTCCAACAGGGGTAAAAGGCCCCCTCCCCAAGGAGATAGTGGGGGTTATTCTGGGAAGAAGTTCTTTGTCTCTTCAGGGAGTTTATGTGATTCCTGGAGTTGTGGACTCTGACTATACAGGAGAAATTCAAGTGCTTGTGGCTCCACCAAGTAAGACTGTGCAGTTTAACAAAGGTCAGAAAATAGCTCAGTTATTGCTCTTGCCTTACCATAAGTTGGGAAAGTCTCTGACTAACAAGCCTAGGGGAGACTCTGGATTTGGGTCGAGTGATTTTGGTTTTTGGCTTCAGGAGGTCACTACTTCTAGGCCTTTAAAAGATTTGTTTATTCAAGGAGTTAAAATTAATGGCTTGCTGGATACTAGGGCAGATGTTTCTTGTATTGCTGGAAAAGACTGGCCTTCTTCGTGGCCGACCCAAGTCGCCTCCTCAGGGCTTATTGGTATTGGTAAAGTACCTTCTGTGGCTAAGAGTTCGCAGATTTTAAATTGGGCAGATGATCAATCATCAGGGACTTTTTGTCCCTATGTCATACCTTCTATCCCTATTACACTCTGGAGATGAGACATTCTTGCTCAGATGGGCACACTTTTGTGTAGCCCAAACGATAGAGTGTCAGTGCAACTGCTGCAAATGAGATATGATCCCTTTAAGGGTCTGGGTAAGAACGGACAAGGAATGAAGGAACCAGTTCAGATTATAGAAAAGAAAGACCGGTCTGGCATTGGCTATCCAAATTTATTCTAGAGGCCATTGTTCTTGAAGCTGCTGACCCAATTGTATGGAAAACCAACGAACCAGTTTGGGTGGCACAATGGCCTTTACCATCAGAAAAACTTGAGGCAGCTAAGGATTTAGTGCAGCAGCAGCTGGAGGCTGGCCATATACAGCCTTCCACTAGCCCTTGGAATACACCTATATTTGTTGTAAAAAAGAAATCTGGCAAGTGGAGACTTTTGCAAGATTTAAGAGCTATTAATGCCACCATGGAAACAATGGGGGCGTTACAGCCTGGGCTGCCGTCTCCAGTTGCTATTCCTGCAGACTCTAACATCATAGTTATTGATTTACAAGATTGCTTTTTTACTATACCTTTAAGTTCTGATGATTGCAAGAGATTTGCATTTAGCCTCCCTTCTCAGAATTTTACACAGACTCATCGAAGGTTTCAGTGGAAAGTCCTACCACAAGGAATGAAAAATAGCCCCACCTGTGTCAAAAATATGTTGATGCTGCTTTACAAGATATTAGGTATCAATACCCTGATCTTTATCTGGTGCATTATATGGATGATATTCTACTAGCCCATCAAAATCGTGCTCTTCTGCATGACATTTTAAATGATACAGTAACAGCTTTGACAAACTATGGTTTGAAAATTTCTCCTGAAAAAATTCAAACCAATCCACCTTTTACTTATCTTGGCTGAGTGTTAAACACTCAGACAGTAAGTCATCAGCCTCTGCAGTTAAGAAAAGATCATTTGGTGACTTTAAATGACTTTCAAAAATTATTGGGAGATATTAATTGGCTAAGACCTTATTTATGTATAACTATTGCAGACTTAAAGCCTCTTTTTAATATATTGCAGGGGAACTCCTCCCCCACCTCTAAAAGGGTCTTAATGCCTGAGGTAGAAAAGGCCTTAATTTTAGTAGAGAAGGCCATTGAATCTCAAAAGTTGAAAAGAGTGAATTATAATTTACCATGGGAATTAATTGTGTTGGCTACTTTTCATACCCCAACAGGGTGCTTGTGGCAGGAAGGACCTATGAAATGGTTACATTCACCAGTTTCTTCTAAGAAGGTTTTGGCATCTTATCCTTATTTAGTGGCCTTGTTAATAACTAAAGGAAGACAAAGAAGTGTGGAATTGTTTGGAAAGGATGTGGACAATATTGTCCCGTATGACAAAACTCAGTTTCAAACCCTGTTACAGACCAATGATGATTGGCAAGTAGCCTTAATTGACTTCAGAGGACAAATTTTGTTCTATTTGCCTAAAAATCCATTGTTGCAGTTTGTAAAACAAAACCCCATAATTTTCCCTCACAACTGTTCCCTGACTCTCTCAAGGGGGCAGCCTTGGTTTTTACTGATGGTTCTTCTAATGGAAAAGCAGTAACAATAATTGATTACGAGCCCCATATTTTAAGCACTTCAGAATCATCAGCCCAAAGAACAGAACTAAAAGCAGTTCTATATGCATTTTCTGTTTTAAAGAATAAAAGGTTTAATTTGTATACTGACTCTTGTTATATTAAAGGATTGTTTCCTCATATTGAGACAGCTACTATTCTTACCAATAAAACTACAATTCTGGAGTTGCTCGTTCAGTTACAACAATTAATTTGTGACAGAATGGAGCAGTTTTTTGTTGGCCACATTAGATCTCATTCTGGCCTTCTGGGACCTCTACATAAAGGCAATCAATTGGCTGACAGTTTAACTAAACCAGCAATATGTGTAGCCATTGAAACGGAGGCAGTTACTCAAGCTCGGTTATCTCATGATATCCATCATCAGAATGCCACTGCTTTACGGTATCAGTTTCAGTTGCCTAGAGAAGTAGCTCGGCAAATTGTTAAAAATTGCCCAGTACGTACCACCTTTAACAATGCTCCAACAGGGGTTAATCCCTGAGGATTGAAGCCCAATGCCCTGTGGCAAATGGATGTGACTCATTTTTCTACCTTTGGAAAATTATCTTGCCTACATGTAACTGTGGATACATTTTCCCATGTCATATTGGCTTCTGCCAGAACAGGAGAAACTTATAAAGATGTGATACAACATTTATTTTTTTGTTTCTCACAGTTGGGTATCCCAAAACAAATAAAACTGACAATGCTTCTGCTTATACGTCTAAAGCTTTCAAACAGTTTTGTGTTAAATTTAACATTTCTCATTCTACAGGAATTCCTTATAATCCTCAGAGTGAAGCCATAGTCGAGAGAGCTCATCAAACCTTAAAAAATCAAATCATTAAATTACAAGAGGGAGAATTTAAATATAGTTCCCCTCATCATATTGTAAGCCATGCTTTATTTGTACTCAATCACCTGAATTTGGACTCTTTGGGTCACTCGACTATGGATAGACACTGGAACCTGAAAGAAACTATTAAGCCTATGGTCAAATGGAATGATCTCCTTACAGGTCAATGGAGAGGGCCCGATGTGTTGTTAACTTGTGGGAAAGGGTATGCATGTATCTTTCCTCAGAATTCTTCATCGCCCATTTGGATACCGGATCGACTTATTCGATATGTCCAATCCAACGCCTCGGCCAATGCAGAGAGATCCAAGGCAGAGAGATGTCAGATGGGAACCCAGTCAGAACAACTCAGAACCGGAGGAAGAGAGAATTCTAATCCCGAGAATGAGGCATCTTATCTTCGTCATAACCGTCCACCATGAATTCAGATGCACCATATTCTGCGACCTCCCCGTTCTCGCTCTTCTTCCAGTTCTAGGTCCAGACCCCTACCTCCCCAGCCAAGACGGTATGCTTCTTCCACCAGAGGTCAAGGTCCTCCTACATGGGGGCAGCTGAAAGCCCTGGGTCTTGAAGCAGAGAGGCTGGTCCATTCACAAAATGTTCCTTTTACTCCATCCACTGTTTTTGTTGCTATGATGGCCATTCTCACCTTTCAGGTAAGTCGTATTGATGCTGATGGTGGTGCAAACAGAACCTATTGGGCTTATATGCCTAACCCTCCAGTTTTTCAACCTGTCACTTGGGATAATGAAATGATAATGATTTTTACTGACACTGCTTCTTTGGTAGGCGGCCCCACTATTTTCTCCTCCCAAGTTAAAACTGTTATTAATCATAATTTTTCCTTCTTAGGGAGTTCCAGCTCACCCCCAATTTGTTTTAGTTTACCTACCAGTTCAGAATGCTCTCCTCTCATACCAAAATGCTTGCCTTCTCGTGTTAAGGGAATGATAACTGACAGCTCCTCTGGTCGAAAGGGGACTCGAAACATCTGGTCCCTTATCCTATTAGTGCCTGGAGATTTTTGAACCCAATTAAAAAAAAGAGGAACAACACTCCTCTGAATTTCCTACTTGCACAGCTCACAGGGAATGTCAAACTACAAAAACTGAAAATGATTGGCTCATGGTGCACCCTGAATTTGGATTCCCTCCTTGGAAAGAATGTATGTATTCCTCCAAGGTGACTCTCCCTATTTCTAATACTAATGTATTCATAAGTGACTGGAGTTGTCATGACCCGACTACAGATCTCTGCCCTTATGTGGAATACAGTCCTAATTTCTTGTGGAAGAACTCCATACCTAAACCTATACCCATTACTAGATGGAACATTAATGGATGGGTCCCCCCAATATTGGTAGTGAATGATGGTACTAAACAATCCATACAACCTAATATTTGGAGAGCCTTAGCTGCTACTAAGCCCATAGTAAGAGCTTGTCTGCAATCTCCTCATGCCTTTTTAGTAACCACTGATTATAAATCTTTAGTAATTTCTTTGGACAGGCAGAAATACCAAATTTCTTGTAAAAACTGCAAATTAACTAATTGTCTTACTTTCTCTAAATCATATAAAGGATTTATTATTCTCCGCCGACCTCCTTATTTGATGGTTCCTGTAAAACTTCCATCCCTTTGGTATGACGAATATAGTTTAAGAACATTGTATGAGGTTAACTCACTGTTGTCATGACCAAAAAGATTTATAGCAACTTTAATTTTAGGTATTACAGCTTTGATAGTCATTGCTACTTCAGTTTCAGTTTCAGCCATAACCTTAGCTAAAGAAGTACATACTGCTACATTTACAGATCAGTTATCCAAAAATGTCTCACTAGCTTTAGCAGCTCAAGAAATTATTGACCAAAAATTAGAAAGTAAAGTTAATGCATTAGAAAAGGCTATCTTGATTATAGGACAAGAATTTGTAGCCTTGAAAATTAAATTGGCTTTGAGATGTCATTCAGAGTTTAAATGGATTTGTGTCACACCTCTCCAAGTGAACAAGTCTATTCATACCTGGGATAGGATTAAAAATCATATCTTCAGAATTTGGAACCATTCCAACATAAGTTTGGATCTCTCCAAGCTTCATCAGGAAGTACAAGACATTAGTTCTACTGAAAAATAATTTGAATTCACCCAATTGGCTCAGTCAATCTATAACAATTTTTCTTCATTTGTCAATCAAAAATCATTATTGTCTATATTAATCAATGTGGGAATTTGTGGAGGAATGATCTTGCTACTGTTATGTTTGCTTCCAGTCATCTTCAAATCATTGAAAAATAACATCTTTCAACTAAGCACGGAATTTCACGGCTTCGTATTAAAAAAAAGGGGGGGGAGATGTTGGGAGCCAGCCTTGGAGGCCCGCCTGATTGACAAAGTCCAGGTGAGCTGAGGACCCCCTGCCGCAAAGCGAGTCTGGGCAGCTGAGGCCCTTCTGTCTTCTGTCTTTGCTGTTGGTACAGCTGAAGAAATTCTGTGCAGTCATGGAAGAAGATGGCATGTTTATGTGAAGAATCATAGCTAACCTGGAAATGTCATGGTTTATTTTTCCATTTTCCCACTATGCCACTTGGCCTTTTCTAACATATGCAAGGGTTAAACTCTGAAGCACATCAAGAGTGCTTTCTTTCACTTGGTTATAAGTTACTAGATATTGCTTAAGTAATAAATGATATAAGTATATCCACTCCTTATTTGATTTAGGATTATGCAGTTTAGTGTTTAGACATAAGGATTTTAAAAGCACAAGTTTATAGTAAGTTTATTATGAATTCATTATAAGTTCTAACACTTGTATAGGAGTTATGTAGGTGATTTATAACACTGTTTTCACTGACTTAGGATAAAGGTTAATGTTAAGGTTTTTACTTAATTCAATAGTTAAAACTCTAAGTTAACATTTATAGAGTGGGTTTTCACTGAACTCATAATATAATAATCAGACACTTTTATGACAGATCAGCTAAAACAGAAAGCAACCTTGAGGGACCTGGGAAACATTACTAAAAGCCTCTTTTGAGTTCTCTTTAGAAACAAGCCCTGCAAGATAAGAGAAAAGTAGCGAGGACATCTGGATGAGGGAGGCGATCACAGGACTCTGAAGAACATAAGAGCCTAAGATGAGAAAATTCCTGACACATAAAGAAATATACACTTAAAGAAACTTTCTTGAAACATGTAGAACTGTAATTTGGGACATTGGACTGAAAGTATCATTGTTGGCTTTATGAATAAGACGTTGTCTAAATGCCTATGAGAATCTTAGTTTGTTTGCTACTAAAGCCTATGGGAATCTTGGTTTGTTTCCTACTAAAGCCTATGGGAATCTTGGCTTGTTTGCTACTAAAGCCTATGAGAATCTACTAAGACCACTAGCTGGTAACTTTTAAAAGATATGTATGTGAAAGAATTTTCTTTGTCTTGCCCCTTCACAAATGGTATAAAAGCTCTGTGTTAACTAACATTAAATCGTCATCTGTTCAAGAAGCAGGTGTCCGGTATATGATCTTCGTTCATCGCCTATCTGTCTCTCCTTCAGGACATCCCATGACCCTTGTGGGGCGGGTCCCCGCAAATAGTGGCTATTTTTCTATGATGGGATTAATGCTTTTCTCTCTTTGTTTTTTTCATGTTTTCTAAATTTTCTATAGTGGGCATATGTTCCATATGTAATACAGTATTATTAGCATCTAAATCACATGTTTCAATTTTATGCTGGTCTGTATTTTTATTTTTGCTGCAGTTGCTTGTTTATTTCTAAGAAATCAACTTCCTGCCATGTATAAATGGTAACAAACACTTGTGAGGCTTCCCGCAGGGACTCTCCACCACAGCTGTATTTAGTTCAATAAGGGTCCCAAGCCAGTCCCCTTTCCTTTCCCTGGGTGTTTTTATAGTACAGTTTGTCAGACTGCTGTCCTATAATCTAACATTTTATGAAATTTATGACCTTATGCTATCATTACGAATGTAGCCATTGAGTTGTGTGTCTACCATGTGTGTAGCAAGGCGCTGTGCTCTATGCAGTGGATGGAAGAGTCATAGATGGTGATGGAGTGGTACACAACTATCGAGCAGCTAAGAGGGCTGACTTGGGATGACAACAGCAAGACCTGTACATGTTGCTTGAGGAATTCAGGGCACAGTTTGCATAGCAGGTATTTATTAGCTGAATCACAGAACAGCCAATTTGTGAGACAGGTAGAATTAGGCAGGCTGGGTAAGGACAACAGCACAAGAGATGATGTGGGAGCATCTGGGAAGTCTGGAGAAGTAGCTGAGTGGGCGAATGGTGCCAAGTGATACCAGAAACCCAGGCCAGGACCCAAGAACTGAAGAGCTCATGGTCAGGCTGAGGAGTTGGATGCGTTCTCCATGGGCACTAGAGCAAGGGAGTGGCATGCCAGTGCAACAGGCACCAGCCCTGTCTATTTTCTGAAATGCACAGTATCTTCATCTGTGCCCTTTAAGTAGATGCTTTCCGAACACTACGCAAAAAATGCTTATTGAAAATATTTTTATTTAATTTGCACTCTCAGAAAACCTAAAAGAAGACATATGCCCCATGAGATGTAAAAAGAAGTGAAAACCCAGGAGCTTAGTCAGGGTTTGTGACTCTTAGTGTCCAGCAGGAGAGAACCCTGGTACTCTGGAGTATTCTGAAGACACCTCTACGGGCCACCGAGGAATCAAATATACCCCCTCCTTCAACAAATATAAATAAATAATAAAATCACTCCGAATTGTAATTCTTGACATTTCCCCTGTTCCATTGGTTAAAAACATTGTGAAACTAGTCAAGAACCACTGCTGTATTTATTGAGAGTATCTAGTTCAGTGCTTGGATGGTACTGGATACTCAGAGAGCTCTTTGAATGGGAAGAGAAGGATGATGGGAACGGCTGGAGTTCCTCTCACTGTTAAAATTGATACCTACAGAACACTTCATTCAACAAACACAGAATATACATTCTACTCATTACCACATGTAACATACTCTAAGATTGTACATCCTTAGCCATAAATCAAGCATAAACAAATTCCATAAGATTGAAATACTGCCATCACTGTCCCAGAACACAGTGGAATAAAAATAAATATCAACACCAACAAAGTTCCCCCCAAACCCACAAAAGACATGGACACTAAAGAGCATGATGCTGAACAACTCCTGGGTCACCAGAGAAATCAAAACAGAATTTAAATATCCTGGAAACAAATGAAAATGAAGAAACATCTTACCAAAACCTCTGGGATACCATGAAATCAGTACTAAGAGGGGAATTCATATCTCTATGAACACAAATGAATAAAATGGAAAGATCACAAGTTAACAGCCTAACAAATCACCTAAAGAAGCTGGAAAAGCAAGAACACCAAAACCCTAATTTCAGCGGAAGAATCCAGATCATCATTTAAAAAAACCCAAATATAGGACACAGAAGACAAAAATATAATTTTAAAAAAATCAATGAAACCAATAACTGGTTCTTTGAAAGAATAAAAAAGATTGATGGACCCTTGACTAGACTGGCCATGAAAAAGAGAAAAAGCCCAAACAAACACAATCAGAAATGCAAAAGATCAAGTCACAACTGCTCCCAAAGAAATACTAAGGGTTATCAGAGATTACTATGTACACTTGTATGGAAACAAACTTGAAAACCTAAATGAAGTGGAGGGCTTCCTGATATAACACAACCTCCCCAGGTTGAAACAAGAAGAAACCAAGCCCCTAAATAGACCAATAAAAACCCAGAAAATCGACTCTGTCACAAGAAAACTGCCTACAACAAAAAACCCTGGACCATATGACTTTCAAATAGAATTTTACAACACATACAAAGAGGAGCTGATACCATTCCTATTGAAAGTATTCCAGGAAAGAAGAAACTCTCCCAAAATCATTTTATGAAGCTAACATCACATTGATACACAAACTGGGTAAAGATCCAACAAAGAAAGAATACTACAGGCCAATATTCTTGATGAACATAGATGCTAAAATTCTCTACAAGATTCTGGCAAACCGGATCAAACAACACATTTCAAAAATCATCTACTGTGACCAAGTAGGCCTCATCCCAGGATGCAGGGCTAGTTCAACATCCACAAGACCATAATTGTAATTAAATACGTCAAAAGATGTAAAAACAAAAACCACACGATTATATCATTAAATGTGGAAAAGGCTTTTAATAAAATCCAGCATCCCTTCTTGATAAAAACCCTTGAACATCTAAGCATAGATGGAACATACCTCAAAATTGTAAAAGCCATCTATGAGAAACCCACAGCAAACATACTGCTAAACAGACAGAAGTTGAAATGGTTCCCCTGAAAATCGGAACAAGACAAAGATTCTCACTCTCACCCCTGCTGTTCAACATAGTATTGGGAGTCCTAGCTAGAGCAATCAGACAAGAGAAGGAAATCAGAGGTATCCAAATAGGAAAAGAGGAAGTTAAGTTATCCCTCTTTGCAGATGATATGATTCTATACCTCAAAAACACAAGAGAATCTATCAAAAACCTCCATGCACTGATAAAGGACTTTGGCAAAGTCTCAGGGTATAAAACAAATGTAAAATACAGTCAGTTGCATTCCTAAACACCAACAATAAACAAACAGAAACTCACATAGAAAGCACAATCCCATTCACAATAGCCAAAAAAAAAAAAAAAAAGAAAGAAAGAAATATCTTGGCATCTTCCTAATCAGAGAAGTTTTATTACTATCACCCACCATCACCATCATCATAATCATCACCAGTATCATTACCATCATCATCATTACCTCTCATCACCATCAATTATTACTATCATCATTATCATTTTCATCCTGCTGACTCCTTACTGTGCTCCTAACATATGAACTGATCTATGCCTCAAAACAACTACATCATGATAGATTGTTGTCATGCCAACATCACAGTTGAGGAAATGGAGGCATAGTAAATTAGATCCAAGTCGACCCAAACTCCATTGGTGGCAGAGCATTTCTGGCTAACAGCTAGAGCATCTCCCAGGTTGGGAACATTGCATGCCTGTGCATCATGAAGATGCACACAGTGATGTCTATAAATTGCTGGCCAGAAGTAGGTTTTATGACGTGGCAGTTCTTGCTGCCTGTGCTTTTGTGGTTAACGAGCAGCCATGTTCTAGTCTCGTCTGGGATGAACCCTGGGAAGCATGAAGAGTCCATGGACAATTTTGAGACCCTCTTGTGTGCTGGGCAATGTGCAGGCCCTTGAGTCCAGCACTGAGAAGCACATCTCCATATCTCTGTGGCTTGGTCAAGGAAGTGTTTAATCTGCTGTTGATAGGTGAAGGCTCCTGCCTGCTTCCCAGTGGGCCATGACCCCGTGACTGCTGTGTCACTTTCCAGAGACGAGGCTGGTGAGAGAAGAGCCTGGTCAGCAACTGCTGCAGGGCCAGCTGAGGTCAAAGACATGGCATCTTCTGCTCAGTTGCTCATTTGGGTGCTTGGTGTCTGTGCCCAGGCCCTGGGTTGGTCAGCAGATATGGCTTCCATCATAGAATTGGTCTTTTGCATTTTGAGAGCAACTGGTTAATGGGTTTGAGTACAGTTTGATGACTTTGATAAAGTGCACCTGGCAGAACGCATTTTAAGGGCAGAAAGAAGAAGGAGAGGCCTTGAAATTATTCTACCCCACTGCATAATTTATTTCGTGCACTGTGGAGTCACCTCTGGTATTATTGCGCTTTTGGCAAATGGCAGAACACGGAAACTGTTTTCTCATTGGGTTGCATAGACTTTCCCACCTCATTAAAGGGTTCAAATTTATTTTTAAAAACTCAAGTCAGAGTCTCATTTCCCAAAGACTAACCATTTGTGAAAAACGTATCCTTCCAATCTTTTCCTCTCTTAATGTTTTTATTAAGAAAGGAAAGAGGACAGAGCAGAGTTAAGAGCAACTTAGGGTTAAGAAGTGTTTAGGGGAAGAGGAGCCTTCAGGCAACCCTGGGAGTGTGGTGTTGATGAGGTATGCCCCTCCTTCCCCGAGCAGTTTCCCACTACTGCCAATCCCTTGCTTATAGTATTATGATAATTGTTCAAGGTCCACTTATGAATGAGAACATGTGGTACTCAGTTCTTTGTTTCTGTGATAATTCACTCAGTGTTAGAGATTCTAAGTCCATCAAGTTGATGTGTATTTCATAACTTTGTCTTTCTTTATGGCTGCATAATATTCCATCGTGTATATGTACCACATTTTTTTTATCCAGTCCTCTTTTGATGGGCAGAATGGTTGGTCCCATGTTTTGGCTATTGTGAATAATGCTGCAATAAACATCCATGTGCAGATATATTTTTCATAGATTTGAGTTCCTCTGGGTATATTCCCAGAAGGGAGATTGTGGGTTCAGATGCAACATCAATAAGGGTTGTTCTGTGGTCCCATTCATGCAGATAAAAGCCCCACTTTGTACCTTGGACAATGACTGAGTTCTGTGCCCCAGTCTTCTCATTTTCAGCATGGAGAACACAGGATCCAACTCTGTGTCTGTGGGATGTGCTGAAGGAAGCCCCTGCCTTGCTTCAGTAGGGGGTTTGTGCACTTGGTCCCTCCCTTCCACCTCTGCCTCTCTAAGTGGTATGGCAGCCGCACATCTGCAAGATGCCTGGGCATTTGCAGGCACACAGGAGAAGCCTGAGATCAACGTATTCCAAGCATGGATGACTGTACCACACTTATGCATATGTGCTTGTGAGGATGCACACATGCACATGTCTGCAAAGATGCACACACGCATGCTTGTGAGGATGCAGGCATGCACATGCCTGCACAGAGGAACACACACAGACCTGTGAGAATGCACACACAGATGTATGCTGGTGAGATGCACATGCACACACACACACACACACACACACACACACACACACACACACACAGGAATGAAAGGTGGTGCTGTCGATGCAGCTAAGTAGGCCAGGGACTCCCATGCTCCTGTGGCCACACATGTTCCCAATAGCACTGTGCTCCCTGCTTCATGGGGACAGTATCTGCCATGGTGTCCACACTTCCCTCAGCTGAGCACCCTGGAGGTTTGGGGAGGGGAAGCTCCACTGCTCCCGCAGTTCCACCAGCAGAGACAAGAGGCAGGGCTGCAGGCCATAGGGGAGGCCCCTCACTGCCACCAGGTATGCAGCTGCAGCACTGCCCTCCCTTATCTGAGGCTCTCTACCTTGGCAAGTACCATCGCTGCAAAGGTTCTGCAAGGCTCAAGACAGCTCTGTGACCCTGGGTCCACACACGGGCTGAGTGCCCTCACCTTGAGAGACTAATGTGACAGCAGCACATAGAGTGTATGCTGGACTCAGCCCTCGTGGCTCCATGGGCCTTGAGCAAGGGGCTTCTAGATTTGGGGATGAAACACAAGACCTGAGCACAGTGCTGTCTGTTGGGTTCATCTGAGAGGGCAGCAGGGCCAGTACCCTCTGTGACAAGATGGAGAGGCAAGCTTGTCCGTGGGCAGAGTCATTTACTCCGTAGATGCTTGAAGCCCTCTCCCCAGGCACTGTTCGAGGGTGAAGGGGCTCCACTTCCCAGCCTGGCATCCTCCTGGTCCCTCCCTTCACCTAGGCTGGTCAGGTACTTTGACCAAGGGAGAGTAACTGGGACTGGGCAGGGCAAGAGTTTGGTGTGCTGGGCATGTGGGATGGAGACTGATCTGGCCCACACTCTCCTTCCACAGGTGCCCTGCCACCCTGCCACCTTTCTGAGCCTATGCCCACCTGCAAATCTCACTCCTGGTGCTCCTCGTGGAGCCCAGCTTGTCCTGAAGCCCCAACGCCAACCCCTGTGTCATGGGATGAGAAGATGAAGCCCAGGGAGGTGAAAGGCTCATTAAATGCCCACCCAAAGCTGGTGTTGGGATCAAGCAATTCTCTATCTCACCTCAGCCTGCAAAGATGAGACAAATGCAGACTTAAAACATAAGAAATAAAATCATCAGGACTGGTGGGTTAAAGGTGACCCACAAGGGAGGGTGACATACATGCCTCAGGGGCTTCCTGCAGCTGCGGGCATGGAAGTCACCACGAAGGCAGAACTAAAGGCCTGAATGTGGGCTCTGCCTTGCAGTTTCAGAAAGGCTATGGTGTGTATGTGAGAGAGTGAGGGTGTGCATGAATGCATTCTTTGATGAGATGCCCCACTCAGGGGTCGGGGCTTGGTCGTGGCCTGTGCCCACGCAGAGGCAGAAGACAGGTTCCACCCCAGATAGCTCACAGTGGGAGGAGAAGACAAAGATGCAGGCAGTGTCTGCTAGTAGGAGAGTGCAGAGGCAGGGACACCAAGAGTGGGATCCCATGAGGGCCTCTGACCCTGCCACACAGAGTGGGCACATCCTCAGGGAGGATGGGATGTGTCATCAGAGAAGTAGAACCGTGGGAGCAAGGAGCAGAACCCAGCTGCACACGTGGGAGCTGGACTGCCTGGGGGAGCTTGCAGGGTCGGACTGTGGGGCCTGTGGCTGCCTAAGAATCTGGGTCTCCTGCTGGGTGCACTGGGTGCCAGCAGGACCTTTCTTGTGCTATGTGTCATGAGGACTAGGTCTGTCCACTGTGGGGTGGTGGAAGGGGGTGTTAGGCACAGACAGCCAGGATCGGAACACTGGTGGTGTGTGGATAGGAGAAAAGAGACTGACAAAACTGGGAGGTCCCATCTTCAAGAACTGGTAGCCGAGAAGTGGACATGTGTGAGTGGCCCCCTCCACCCCATGCAGCCTCCCCTCCCTCCACATCTGGAGCTGAGACTGGACAGGCACAGGCACGTACTCATTGGTCCTGTGAGGGCCCTGCACAGTGTACACCCTCCCCTCTATCCGCACCCTGCAGGCCCACTCTGACACCTGTGCTGGAAATCGTGGAATGTGCTTGGGAATCATGGAAAGTCAGCAGGGGTCTGCTTTGCCTCCAGGCCTTCCTTGGGCCTTGAGAGGATGAGGTGGAAAGTGGGATGGGTCAGGGTTCACAGCTAGGCCTCCAGACCAAGGCAGCCTTTGCACCTTCCCAGCATGTGCACCTCCCCTATCCTGGCAGGTGGAGACAGACTTGACCCCTTGCAGGGCTCTTCCTTACCTATGCTGCTTCTTCTCTGTCTCAGGAGCTTCCTAGAACTCTCACCCTCAATGCATCTCAGGCCTCCAGATCTTAGCCCCTGGCTCTGCTTCCAACCTTAGACTGCTGTGTTAGTTTCCTATTGCTGCTGTGATAAGTTGTCACCAACTTGAAACCACAGATTTATTCTGCAACAGTCCTGGGGACCAGAGGGCTGAAATCAGTCTCACTAGGTGCCAAGATGTCAGCAGGGCTGCTTTCCCTAGAGGTTGGAAGGGGGAGTCTACTCCCTCAACTTTTCCAGTTCTAGAGGTCAACCTCACTCCCAGGCTGTTGGCCCCTCCCTCTGTCTTCAGAGTGCACCTCTCCGAGCTCTACTTCTGTCCCACATCTCCTCTGACCTTCTGTGTCCCTCTGAGGAGGACCTTTATGGCTACATTGGGTTAGTCCTACAAGCCGAGGAATTTCCCCATCCCGAGGTTCTTAACGTTATCACATCTGCAAAGGCCCTCTTGCCACAAAAGGCGACATTCTCATGTTTGGGAGATTAGGACACTTACATCTTGGGGGCCAGACATGCACAGCTGTTGCCACATCCTCCTTCCCCAAGCTACGGCAGCCAGATCCCTCTCTTGGAGAGAGTGGACAGCACTGGAGCCCCAGAGGGCAGGAGCTGCCAGACCCTGGGGCAGGAGTCCAGGTGAGAGGGCTGGGGCTGCACCCACCCTTTTCCTCCTCCATGGCAGAAGCCAAGTCAGACCATGCTCCTACTTGGTCCTGACCCTCCAGCACCTCCCGGCTCCCTCAGAGGCCCTGGGCCATGGCCTGCACCTGTTTCAGTCCCTCTGGCACTGGTCGTTTCCTGAATGCACCTCGTTTCCTGAATGCGCCATGCACACACCTGTTGGGGTCTTTGCACTTGCCTCTGCCTCTACTGAGACAGCCTCCCCAGACACCCTGCACATCTCCAGGGTCGGCTTAGGTTTACATGACTCACAGGTCCTCCTTTGCCAGCCTCTCTGAGCAAGCTCTCACATCCCAGTCTTGAACTCTTACTCTTTTTTATTTTTCTTCTTGACACTTCAATGCATTTATTTATCTGGCTATTTGTTTTGCTTCTGTCTCATCCTAGGAGAACTTAAGCCACTGAGGACACAGACTGTCTATCTCTAGGGCCTGCACAGTGCAAGGCTGGAGAAACATTTCATGGATGCAGGAAGGAAGGAGGAAAGGCCACAGGCTTTCGGAACATCTCCTAAAACGTGAGGCCCAGTATCAGCTGAGCTGGATAAGGGGTTCTGGCCTCAAATCACTGGGCTGCTTCACCAGGGATGGTGCATGTGGCTGAGACTCCTTTTGGAATTGATGGCCGTGGCCAGGAAGGGGGCCATGGCTGCCCACTGAGGAAGGAGTGGACATTTAAACCTGGATGGCTCCTGGGACGTCTGAGCTTGCTAATGATGTTGGGACCTGGAGGGGAAAAAAAACACTCTGTAAATAAACTGTCTCAGACTTCAAATTACATTCCACATTTTCCTGAGGTCATGGGAATTGACACTGACATTAGTCTGTAATTTGTTTCTCAGAATTCTTCTTCTATTTTAAGAAAGTAAGCAGGAGGAGCAGAAGGTGGAAAATGAAAGGGAGGGAGAGGGACAGGAGGAAGTGACACCAGCAGCAGGCAGATGGGACAGTGGGGACAGAGGTGGAGGGGACTGAGAGATGCCTGCAGCCTGTACTCCTGCTCCTTCTCCCCGTGGCTTGCACACCTGCTTCTCAGCTCAGGGTATCTTTCCCGCCAGCCTGTGTGGAGGCCTGGCAGCGCCAAGGCGTTGGCAGAGGCTCTGGGGAGAGGACTTCTCTCCACAATGCCATCCCGGCACTCCCCTGGTGCAGAGCAGCCAGCCCGGTTCTAAAAGTCCTGGGTCCAGGAGATCCGAAGAGCCCTGGGGCCAGGAGGTCCACATCGTGCAGCCCTCCCCACCTGGAGCTCCGACCTGCCCCTGGCATGTGAAGTGGCATGCTGAGGGGCTGTTCTGAGTTTCCCGTGAGCACATATGCCACAGGCTCTTTGAAGGAAGGGATGGCGGGCCAGGTGAGTGGAGCCAGGCTTCCCTGGTGGGTACAGACGCCCAGTATGAGAAGCTGCTGGGCCTTGATAGCCCCCATATTCTGCCCTGGAAACGCATCCACTAATTCCCTCACCTACGACTTGTGTCCATGAAGAATCATCAGGACTGGTAGCTTTTCCTGCTCCTGGAGAGGCTCACAGTCCTGACTCCTGGGGTAGGCAGGGTGAGCCCCAAGCAGAACATGTGGGCTAGGTGATGACTGGGGAACATTGGGTATATGGGCCTGAGGCAGAGCCTTGGGGAAGCTGGGGTGAGTCGAGCCCCAGGAGGGGCCAGACACAGTGCTCAGAAGGCAGCGCATGACCCTGCAGGAGCCTGGGGACGTCAGCTTCACTGCTAGTGAGCTGCAGCCCTGGGGAACGGAGCCAGCTGAGCCCAGTCTGGCCTGCTGCGTGGCAGGAGTGCTCTTGCCACCACGTCGGGAAGATGGTCTTGTGGAAATAGGTAGGAGGTGGACACAGACCGGCTGGCAGCAGGGCAGACTCAGAGAAAGGATAGGAACCAGCATGTGGTATCAGAAGGGCAGAGCCACGGGATCTGTCGGTGACGTGGATGACGAGGGAGGGTGTGGGACACAGGTGTGGGGAGGCGGGCAGTGCAGCGTGCATGCAAGGTTGTCCCAGGGTGTCAGGGAAGAGGTGACATCTCAAGTCTTGCTTCTCCCGCCACCAGGAGTGAGGAGGGAGGGGAGGGGTGTGCCTGCTCTCATGGATCCACACAGCCACCCTGCTTTCAGTTCTCATGCCATCTGTGGGTTCAGGGTTTAGGGGCACACAGCTCTAGGACCTGCTCTCCACTGGGTCACATCACAGTTCTCAGTTTCTCCATCTGGGCCCTGCATACTTCCTGGGCATCGTTAGTTATCAGCAGGTTGCACACACTGGACTCAGGGATGCTGAGTACACCACTGTCCCCGCCTCATAGGTTCGGCCTGTCTGCACCAGGGCTAGAGTTCCTGTGTTTTTGGTCCAGAGATCAATTCAAAAGCAGAGAACAAATCCAGCATTTACACCCTGGACTCTGCCAGTTGCTGTAGTGCCACCTTTATTCCTTCTCCACGGCCCAGCCAGGTCCTCTGCCATACTCTGGGGTGGGGTGAGGGCACTTGGAGTGACAGGGCAGACAGAGCCCCCTCTTACCTCTTTTTGACAATGGTTCAGATCACGCCACGCTTGACTTTGTGTGTCTTTGGACCATGCCTTTCTTCTTTTTTTCCTTATACTTTCTGGTGGCTTTTTAATTGTTATTGTTATGCAGTCCTTGCTTAGTTTATGCATTCTATGTCTTTGTTACATCACCCATGATTTCACAAGATGCCAGCTGATTTTCCAGCAATTCTCTAAAGTTCTCTTTGTCCTCTAAAAACACCCCACCATCCTCGGACCCTTCCTGGGCCTGTCCTGACAGCCATTGTCCTCCTGGGGTTGGAGTTGTTACCTGAGTCTACATCTTCATTTTTCCTGATTTCCACTCTCACTTTGCTGGAATCTGCTAATGATAACTCTCCAAGAAGGTGAGCTTTAGAGCTGCTCTTTTTTAAATCCTTGCGTTTCGAAGACAGCACTTTGCCCTTATGTCTTCTGATAGCTTGCCCAGGTGAGGAATCGTACAGCAAGGCAAACACTTCTCAGAACCATGGCCTTTTGGGACCCTGTGGTACTGGTGTCGATGGTGCCTCTTGTATCTTCACGAGGGTGGGTCCTTTTGTCTGAAAGCATCATTTCTTCCTTTGACTGCAGCACGTTTCCCCGTGTTACTTTTTGGATCATATTTCCTGTCTGCCTTTTTGGAACTTTCATTGGCCAGTTGTTTGAACTTCTAGATCGATTCCCTATATTATTGTTTTGCTGAAGTTTCCTTCTCTATACTGAGAAACTGCCTTGTTTTTAATCTTCCCATCTCTCTATTAAGCTGATTATTTTGGCTCTGATTTGTTCTCTGATTTTTAAAAAATGACAGCCTGTTTTGGGGCGCCTTCCTTCTCTTCTTAAATCTCCCTGGAACATGAGTTGGACATCTCTCTCTAAATTATTTGCAGACATCTGATTACTAGATTGCAGCTACTTCTTTGAGATCATCCTCCCTTTCTCTTCTGGCCTTTCTTCATGATGGTAGAGAGATCTGTTTGGGTTTCAAGATGAGACCCACAGGCTGCATGGAAACTCGGGTTTCAGAAAAGGGCAATTCAGGAGCCCCTGCAGGTGATGCCAGCCATGTTTCTGGGGCTCACCAGAGCAGTGAGGGCTGTCATATGGGGCACCAGTCTGCACCTTGCTACTCAAGCCCTTAGGGAAAACCTTTGGGCTTTGGTCTTGGGTCCTGGCCTGGGCCTGGATTCTCCTGTGTGTCGGGGGGGTGGGGAAGGGGATGAAGAGAATGACCCTCTAGAGCACAAGTCTGAGCTCCCTCCCCAGGTGCAGGTTCCCTTGGGGAACCTAATCCCCACAGTGGCCTCCCTACCTGCTAGCACACCCCACACACTTTGGCTGCAGCCGGTGGCCTTCCATACACACATCAGAGTTCTTCTAGCTTCAGGAAGAACACAAGACAGCCAACAAGCATCATGCCTTCCTGAACCCTCCTTCCCTCTGCAGGACTTCCCTGGTCACCGCTCCTCTTTGGGGCAATCCTCTGAGAAGCAGTCATCCTGCTGAGCCCTGTCCTTCAAGTCTCTGCCCTGCCTCTTCTCCCTTGGAAGTCCCCTGGCCAAGTCCCCAGTGGCAGGGCCTGACCTTGGGCCTCTTGGCAATGCTGGGCTTGGGATAACTGCTGCTGGGTTCCTTTCAGCACTCATGCTGCCCAGGCTGTCTCCTCTCCTGGTCTCTGGGTTGCTGTGTCTTCCTGACCCAAGGTTGTGTCCTGTTCCTCTTCTCTCCTCTCCCTCTAGGCTGTCACTCAAGCCCATAGTGTTGTGGAAGGGGGCTTTAAAAAACATCTACAATGTAAAAAATTAAGCTAAGCATGTACTCATCCTTTGCACAGTTAAAAAAATTCCCTTCCTGGAAACTGGCAACAGCACCTGCTGGCTAGGATAAACTGTTTAACAGCTTTTTTCCTGCTTCTGTGAACCCTGCTAGCATTGCTTGAAAAGTACCTAGGCCTCCAAGATGTTGCGGTTTGGCCCACTTGGAAAGTCCCAATGTGGTTTTGCCCCATTTAAGCAAGCCCCTATAGCTAATGGGGGCCCCTTGCTGTGGGACTGTTATGTCCAGCAGACAGGTGGCTGCCAGCCCGGCTCTTGGCTAATAAACCTCTCCTTTTTATAACTTGTACTTTTGGTGTTGGTGTCTGTGAATTAAGTGCTTGGTCCCTATTTCAGTGTCGATAAACAAGCACACATTGAAACCTCCACAGTCTGTCTCTAGCAAGAGCTGTCCCCTGAGCCTCAGATGTGCCATCTAACCACCTGTCCAGTCTCCACTTGGATGCCTGTGGGCTTCTCAGGTTTCACCTGCCCTCAGGGGACCCTCCTGTCTTGGCAGGGGCAGCTGCTTACAGCTGCTCAGGGAGAGTCTGGGGGATGGCTCTGGATGCCGCTCTCATAGGGTGGCTCTCTCTGTCTCTCTTGTCAGTCTCCTTGTCGCTCTCTCTCTGTCATAATTCACATTTTGAGAATAATTCCTAATTCTGACCATCAGCAGACCCAGGAAACTTTTCTTACAACTGTGTCCAGAACTCCACCCCCTCTTTCTTTCACTTCCACCATCTGGTCCAGGCCACTGTCCATCACCTGTGCCACTGGAGCCTCTAACAAGGAGAACTGTGCTCCTCTCTGTGTGGTACAAGGGCTTCTCACACATGTCTAGGGCACTTTATGGCCCTCCATTTACATGTTTACTGTGAATCCCAGCCTCTGCCAGGGTGGCCTGTCTCTTGCTCACCATGGCACCGTGTCTTACATCATGGACCCAGGGTGGATGTAGGTGGAATCTATCCTGTAAGTGGCCATGTGGGCTTGCTTCCAGATGGCAGAAGAGTGGTTCCCTCCCCATGCCACTCTTCCTTGCTGCAAGAACCCCATTCCATTATGCTCAGGTGTCGACATGGGCACTGTGCTCAGGGGAGGTAGCCTCCAGACCCAAAGGGGGTTCGTGACTGGTTCACGTCACCATACCCCTCCCTCTCTCTGTGTAGGGTCTAGTGGAGAGATAGGCTTGAGACTTAGTTCTTATTAAGGTGGCCTGAGGGAAGGCTGGCTAAGGTTTCTGGGGAAAAAAATTCTCTTTCCTTATGAAACAACTGAGCCTCGCAGGAAGGAGGCACTTTTTGTCACTGTCTGCTTTTCTCCCACTTCTTGTGATGGGGTGATGTCATGCAGCTCTTTTGTGATCACAAGAAAAAATGCAAGTGACCCAAAGTCCTGACTCAGGAGCCCAAAATCACTCACTTCCAGACTACTTGACAGAGACACAACATATGCTTTAAATTAACTGTCACTGTTCTGATACTTGAACCTAAATCTACCCTAAGTGTTCCACCCCTCACATCCACCTCGAGGCTGCGCTGGGAAGAGGAAAGAGTCTCATGGCGTCATCTAATTTCCCCTATGCCCTTGTTGAGGATGATGGAAGGCTGTGGCCAGTCCTTGGATCTGCAGTGGGTGGGTGGGGTTGGCCATAAGCACATGGTAGGACTGTTTTGAAATTTTCTCCTGAAGGGGGAGAAGCTCAGCCTCTGAGGGCCTGACTTGGGAACTTTTCAGCCTAATAGTGTGCCCTGGGCCAGGCGAGGTCTGCAGGGTGGCCATGGTGACCCGCCTGGTGGCCTTTCTGGGCCTGAGGAAAAGCCTGTTTGCCACCCAGAGGCCCAGGTATGTTGTGGCCTATGCCTCTCTGTGTGTGCAGATCAAGAGAGGGGCTGAGTCTGATGTTTCAGTTATTACCAGAGGGTGATTGTGGGTCAGCTGCAATCCAGAAATGAGAAAAAGAGTTGATGGGGAAGTAGCAGTGAGAGCTTGAGGGCCCAGGACTCAGAAAGCTACCTAGGGTTGTCCAGCAGCTTTGAGGAGGTATTGGATATTCCCCTGTGCTTGGCATGAACCCAGGAGATCTCCTTTAGATGGAAGCATCAGGAGACCCACACTGATGTGACACTGCTCCTGGCCCCCTTGTGTTCCATGAAAAAGTGCTTCCAGGGTGATACTTGTGGCAGGCAGAACAAGAGCCCCACCCTCATTCCAGGAACCTATGAATACGTTACTTTACATGGTAAAATGACTTGCATATTTGGTTAAGATAGGGACTTCTAAGAGCAAAGATTATCCCCTAATTATCTAGGGGGGTCCAATCTTATCACACGAGTGTTTTTTATTTTTTTTTCATTAATCAATATTTCTTATTATGGTTTTGTGGGGTACAGTTAAGGGTTCGGTGTACAATGACGTTTCATTCAGGCACCCTGTAGATAAGAAGTGTTTTCCCATCCCCCGACAGATATTTGCTACTGTTAATCCCATCCCCCTCCCCCCCATAGTTT
>NW_007245075.1:0-1134 GCF_000164805.1 Carlito syrichta
TTCCCTTACCACAGGCCATAGCAATCTGCAGGGTATTCATGGTGATCTGTTCACCACACCCCCCCACCCCCAAATATGAACACAGTCAAGAATCAGACTCAAAAGAACCATTTCCCTTTCTCAGGCACCAGCACGTGCACAAACACACAAGCTTTCTGCTGCTGTGACCCACCACCCACCCTGCTGCTGCCACCACCACCCTCCTGATCCTGGCTCAAGCACCAGCCATGAGCAATTAGGAGAGGTAGAATCTCTCTCTGGAGAAGGCAAGAGTCTTCTGCTGTGTTTGACATTTTGAAGAAATGTGCACATTTTCTGTAGACTTGGGTTTGAATCCAGACATAGATAATACTACTCCTTAACTGTGTGATCCTGGACAAGCTACTTAACCTCTGTAAACCTCAATGTCTCCATCTGGAAAATAGAGATAATATAGTTACCACTTCACAACACCATCATGAGGGTTAACAGAAAAAATGTACATGAAGTACTTGACTACATACTGTCTTGGTAAATGCAGTGCTCAAACCATCAACTGTCAGTAGGGAAAGAGAAGAAAATGCTCCCTGATGGAATTTTTCTGAGGTATTGCTGCTGCACAGAGACAGGCCCTCCCAGGAGTAAGCCAGTGGGGAGCCAGCTGGGGATATCAAACCAAGGTTCACTCCTGGGATCTGAGGTGTCTGGGGGGAACATACAAAGGAGCTTCCTGTGGTTAGACAATCTCTCATAACTTCACACCCAGAATATCCTAGCACAAAGACTTGGAGATCAGCATTTGATTCTTATACTTAAATAATGCCTCTCTGAAGAGATTCTCACAGTTACCTTCATTTACTAAGTGCTTATTTACTGGGTGCCTACTATGTAGCAGGCACCATGTTAGGTGCATCAGAATTAAAAATGAAGAAGCAGCCCGGCCCTCAAAGGACTCTTGAACAGGTTTAATACAGTGGAAGGGGGAAGGAGCAGAGTAGGGCACCTTCTTTCCCATTCCACTGGTAGAGAATCTAAGTCCCCAAAAGTGAAATAATTCAAAAGATCTACCCTTAAGTCATATACCTTACCTATAGACATTACAGTGGATCTTTAGAGAAACAACGATGACAGTCTAAAGTTATCCACCAGGGCAGA
>NW_007245076.1:0-648 GCF_000164805.1 Carlito syrichta
TAAGTCAGCTGACTAGCCAGCTGGCTAGGTAGGTAGCTTGCCAGTTATGTCAGCTCACTAGAAGTCTTCCAAGCAAGTTAAGTCACCTAGTTATTTCAGTTAGAGAGCCAGCTGGCTAACTATGTAGAAAGCTAGTTAATTCAACTGACTAGAAAACAGACCAGCTAGTCAAAACAGCTAGTTAAATCAGCTGGCTACCAGCTGGCTAGCTAGGTAGTGACCAAGTTAAGTCAGGTGATTAGGCAGCTGGCTAGCTAATTAAGTCAACTAGTTAAGAAAGCTGGCTATCCAGATGGCTAGAAAGGTAGAGAGCTAGTTAAGTCGGCTGGCTAGCCAGCTGGAATACTAGTAATACCAGCTAGTTTAGTCACCTGGCAGTCCAGCTGCCTAGCTTATAAATCAACTAGTTAAGTCAGCTGGCTAGCCAGTTAGCTAGCTAGTTAAACAACCTAGTTATGTCAGCTCACTAGCCAGCTGGTTAACTAGGTAGTTAGGTAGCTACGTCAGCTGGCAAACCAGTGGGCTATGTAGGTAGCTAGCTAGTTAAGTCAACTGGCTGTCCAGTTGGCTAGCTATGTAGCTAGGCAGTTAAATCAGCATGCTAGCCAGCTGGCTAGCTAGTTATGTTATCTAGTTAAGTCAGTTGGC
>NW_007245076.1:1989-2636 GCF_000164805.1 Carlito syrichta
ATGTCAGCTGGTTAAGTCAAGTGGCTATCCAGCTGCCTAGCCAGGTAGCTAGCTAGTTAAGTCTGCTGGCTAGCCAGCTGCCTACTTTGTTAAGTCAGCTAGTTAAACTAGCTGACTATGCTGCTGGCTATATATGTAGCTAGGCGATTAAGTCAGCTGGCTAGCCAGCTGGAAAACTAGTTAAGTCAGCTAATTTATTCAGCTGGCTAACTAACTGGCTAGCTAGTTAAGTCAGCTCGTTAAGTCAGTTGTGTAGCCAGCTGACTAGCTGCTTAAAAAACTAGTTACATCAGATGGGTAGCTTGCTGGCTTACTAGTTATTTCAGCTAGTTAAGACCTCTGGCTAGCTAGAACACTAGCTAGTCTAGTCAGCTAGATATGTCACCTAGTTAGGTAGATAAGTCAGCTAGTTAAGTCAGTTAGCTACATGATAGCTAGCTGGGTAACTATCCAGTTAAATCAGCTAGTTAAGTCAGTGAGTTAAGTCAGCTCGCTAGCCAGCTACCTAGCTATTTAAGTCACCTAGTTGTCAGCACGCTGGATAGCAGGTTAGCTAGATGGTTAGGTAGTTAAGTCACCTGGCAAGACAGCGGGCTATGTATATATGTAGCTAGTTAAGTCAGCTGGTTAACCATCAGGTGTCTACT
>NW_007245077.1:0-7242 GCF_000164805.1 Carlito syrichta
CTGGCAAGTTAGTTATTTCATCTACTTTAGTCAACTGGCAAGCCAGCATGCTATCTAGGTAGCTAGCTAGTTATGTCAGCTCTCTAGCCAGCTGGCTAGATAGTTAAGTGACCAATTTAAGTCAGCTGAATTCCCTGCTGGCTAGGTAGGTAGCTTGCCAGTTATGTCAGCTAGCTAGACAGCTTGCTAGCATGATGTCTTCTAGTTAATTCAGCTGGATAGCCAGCTGGATAGCTATGTAGCAAATCAGTTATTTCAACTGGCTAGAAATCAGGCCAGCTAGTTAAAACAGCTAGCTATGTCAGCTGGATAGCCAACTGGCTAGCTAGTTAGTGACCTAGTTAAGTCAGTTGGCTAGCTGATTGGCTAGCTAATTAAGTCAGCTAGATAAGAAAGCTGGCTATCCAGATAGCTAGAGAGGTAGAGAGCTAGTTAAGTCAGTTGGCTAGCCATCTGGATAAAGAGCAATGCCAGCTAGTTTTTTCACCTGGCTGGCCAGTTGCCTAGCTTGTTAGTCAATTAGTTAAGTCAGCTGGCTAACCAGCTGACTAGCTAGTTAAGTCAGCTCATTAAATCAGTTGACTAGCCAGCTCGATAAACAGTTTAAAAGATACTTAATTGGATGGCTAGACAACTCTCTGGCTAGTTATTTCAGCTAGTAAAGTCAACTGGCTAGTTAGGTAGCCAGCCAGTTAATTCAGCTATTTAAGTCAGCTTGCCTGCTAGATAGCTAGCTAGGAAGCTAGCTAGTTATTTCAGCAAGTAAAGTCAGCTGGTTTGCTAGGTAGCTAATTATTTAAGTCAGCTAGTTACATCAGCTGGCTAGCTAGTAAAGTTAGCTAGTTAAGTCAGCTGGCTAGCCACCCTCCTAGCGTGGGTAGCTAGCTAGTTAAGTCAACTGGCTAGCCATCAGGGTCTTGTTATGTCAGCTAGATAAGTCAGCTGGCTATTCATTTGTCTAGCTAGGTGACTAGCCAGTTAATTCTGCTGGCTAGCCAGTTGGCTACTTCATTAATTCAGTTAGTTAATTCAACTGGCTGGCCTGCTTGCTTTCTAGGTAGCTAGGCAAATAATTCAGTTGGCTAGCCAACTGGCTATCTAGTTAATTCACCTAGTTAAGTCAGCTGGCAAGGAAGCATGCTAGCTAGGTAGCTAGCTAGTTATATCTGCTGTCTACCCAGCTCGCTAGATAGTTAATTGACCAAGTTATGTCAGCTCACTAGCCAGTTGGCTAGGTAGGTAGTTTGCCAGTTATTTCAGCTCGCTAGACAGCTTGCTAGCAAGATAAGTCACCAAGCTAATTCAGCTAGATAGCAAGCTGACTAGCTATGTAGCAAGCTAGTTAATTCAGCTGGCTAGAAAGCAGGACAGGTAGTTAAAACAGCAAGTTAAGTCAGCTGTCTAGCCAGCTGGTTAGCTAGGTAGTGACCTAGTTAAGTCAGTTAGCTAGATAGCTGGCTAGCTAGGTAGCTAGCTAGTTAAGTCAGGTGTCCAGCAAGCTTTCTAGCTACTTAAGTCAGCCAGTTAAGTCAGCTATCTTGCCAGCTGGCTAGCTAGGTAGATAATTAGTTATGTCAGCTGGCTAGCAAGCTGGCCAGCTAGTTTAGTAGCCTAGTTGAGTCAGCTGGCTAGACAGCTGGGTAGATAGGTAGCTAACTAGTTATGTCAGCTGTCCAGCCAGATTGCTAGCTATTTCAGTCAGCAAGTTAAGTCAGCTGACTTGTGAGCTGCCTAACTAGGTAGCAAACTAGTTGTCAGTTGGCTAGCCAGCTGGCTAACTATTTAAGTCACCTAGTTAACTCAGGTGGCTTCCCAGTTCGCTAGCTAGGTAGTTAGCTGGTTAAGTCAGCTGGCTAGCCACCAGGCTAGCTAGTGTTGTCAGTTAGTTATGTCTGCTGACTAACTAGTTAAGGCAGCTAGCTGATTCTGCTCACTAACCAGCTGGCTAGCTGGTTAAGTCAGCTAATTAAGTCAAGTGACTAGCCAACTGGCTAGCAAGGTTACTCGCTAATTTAGTCAGCTGACTAGCCAGCTGGCTGCGTGGTTAAATCAGCTGGTTAAGTCAACTGGCTAGCCACATGGCTAGGGAGTTTGCTGGCTAATTAAGTCAGCTGGCTAGCCGGATGGCCACCTAGTTTAACCAGTGAGTTCAGGGAGCTGCCTAGACGGATGGCTAGCTAAGTGACTAGCTAGTTAAGCCAGCTGGCTATCCGGATGGCTATCTAGTTAAGTCAGCTAGTTAAATCAGTTAGTTAATCGGCTGGCTAGCTAGGTGGCTGGCAAGTTAAGCCAGCTTGTTAGCAGGCTTGTCAGGTAGGTGGCCAGGTAGTTTAGCCAGCTGGCCAGCTGACTGACCAGCAGTGTGGCTGACTAGTTAAGCCAGCTGGCTATCCGACTGTCCAGCCAGCAGGCTGCCTAATTAACCCTGCTTGCTAGCCTGCTGGCCAGGCTGCTTTTTGGCTAGTTGGCTCCCTAGCTAGCTAGCCAGCCAAGTAGCTAATAGTTAAGCCAGATGGCTATCAGTCTAGCCAAACATGCAGCTAAATACTGAAGTCAGCTGATTAGCCATCTATCCAGCCAACTTGCTAGTCAGCTAGTAAAGTCAGCTAGCTATCCAGCAAGCTAATTAAGACAGCTAGCAAATCAGCTAACTATTCAGCTAGATAGTTAAGTCAGCTAGCTATTCAGCTTGCTAGTCAGCTAGCTAGCTGGTCAACTAGATTGTTAAGTCAGCTGGCCAGCGAACTAGCCAGTGAGCTAGCTAATTTAGTCAGCTAGCTAGACAATTAGATAGCTTGTTTGCTATTTAGTTATGTCAGCTAGATAGCCAGCTGGCTAGTCAACTTTCTAGTTAAGTCAGCTAGCAAATCAGCTAGTTATTTAGCTAACTAGTTGACCAGCCACTCAGCTAGCTGGTCATCTAACTAGTGGGCTTGCTCGTTTTCCATCAGGTCAGCTTACTAGATGGCTCCCTTGCCTGCCAACCAGTCAACAAACTAGTCGTTGCTCGCCAGCCAACAGGTCAACTAACTTGTCAGCTCACTCACAGGCCAACAGATTAGCTAGCTAGTCAGCTTGCTCACCAGCTGACCAGTTAAGACAACTAACCAATCGGCTCATTCACCACCTGAATACTTAAGCCAGCTCGCCCTTCATGTCACTCGCTGGCTGACTAGTTAATTTCACTTACAGGTCAGCTCACTCGCCAGGCTACTAATTAAGTCCTCTGACCAGTTGGCTCACTCAGCAGCTGACTAAAATCAACTGACCAGTCAGCTTACTTGTTGGGCGACTAGTCAAGTCATCTAACCAGTCGGCTCAAGGTCTGACCGACTAGTTATGTCAGTTGACATGTTGGCTCACTTGCTGGACAATTAGTAAAGTCAGCTCACCTCTCGGTTAACTAACTGGCTGACTAGTTAAGTCAGCTAACTGGTCGGACACCAAACCAGCTGTCTAGTAAAGTCAGCTAACCAATCGACCGACTAGATGGCTAACTTGCCAGCCGACAATTTAGTTCAGCTAACTAGTCTCTGACAATTTAGGCCAGCTAACTAGTAAACCTACTAATCTGCCAACTAGCTAGTTCAGCCCACCGGCCATCCAACTAGTTAACAGAGTTGAATAGTGGGCCAACTAGTAAGTCAACTATCTAACCCAGCTAACAAGTCTGCCGACTAGCCAGCCAACTTTTTTATCCAGCTAATAAGTCGGTCGAGTTGTCAGCCAATGTACCAAACCAGCTAACTCTTCTGAAGACTCATCAGCCAAAAAGTAGTCACCTAGCTAACTCGTTAAACAACTATTTAAGTCAGCTAGTTAACTCGTTTACCAACTAGTTAAAAAGGTACCTACTCATTAATCAATGGTTAAGTCAGCTAGCTATCTCCTTAGCCAACTAGTAAAGTCAGCTAGCTAAGTCAGCTGGCTCACTAGTTAGCTAATTATTTAAGTCAGGCACTTAAGTCTGCTACCTAACTAGCTAGCTAATTAGATAAGTCAGCTAGTTATTCAGCTAGTTAAATTGTTAGCTAACTATTTAATTCAGGTAGTTAAATCAACTAGCTAACTAGTTAAGTCGGCCAGTTAAGTCAACTAGCTAACTAGTTAAGTCGGCCAGTTAAGTCAGCTACCTAAGTAGTTAAGACAACTACCTAATTCAGTTAGTTAAGTCAGCTTTCAAATTAAGTTAGCTGGTTAAGACAGCAAGCTAGGAATTTAGCTACAGGGTAAAGTCAGCAGGTTGAATCAGGTAGTTAACTAACTGATTAAGTCAGCTGATTGTGTCAGCTATCTAGCTAGTAATCAAACGGGTTGAGTCAGCTGGTTGAGTAGGCAAGCTAGCTAGTTAGCTAAGGAATTAAGTCAGTTGCTTGAGCCACCTATGAAGCTCATTAGCTAATGAGTTAAGTCGGATGACTAAGTCAGCTAGTTAGTACGTTAGATAACGAGTAAGCTAACTATTTAGCTAGCATGTTAAGTAAACTAGCTAGCTAGGCAGCTAACTATTTAACTGAGCTTGTTAGCTAGGTAGCTAGCTAGTTAGCTAACTCTTTAAATCAGCTGACTAGCGAGGTAGTGAGCTAGTTAGCTATTTAAGTCAGCTGTCTAGCTAGTAGCTAGCTAGTTAATTCAGCTAATTAAGTCAGCTGGGTTGACAGCTGGCTAGCTAAGTGACGAGATAGTTAAGTCAGTTGGCTAGTCAGCTGACTAGCTGGTTAATTCAGCCAGTTAAGAGAGCTGGCTAGCCAACTGGCAAGGTAGGTAGCTAGCTAGTTAAGTCAGCTAGATAGCTACCTGGCTAGCTAGTGATGTCTTTGAGTTAAGTCAACTGGCTAGCCAACCAAATAGCTGGTTAAGTCAGCTAGTTTAGTCAGCTGTCTAGCCAGCTGGATTGGTATGTAGCTAGCTAGATAAGTCAGCTTGCTAGCCAGCAGGCTAGATGTTCAAGTCAGCTAATTAAGTCAACTGGCTAGCCTGCTGGCTATGTAGGTAGCCAGCTAGTTAAGTAAACTGGCAAGCTAGCTTGCTAGCTTAAGTCAGGTAAGTAAGTCACTTTTCTAGCCAGTTTGCTAGATATGTAGCCAGCTAGTTATTCACCTGGTTAGCCAGCTGTCTAGCTGGTTAAGTCAGCTAGTTAATTCAGCTGAAAACCAGCTGGCTAGCTAGTTAATTCAGCTCATTAAATCAGTTGGCTATGAAGCTGAATAGTTAGTTAAAAAACTAGTTAAGGCAGATGGCTATCCACCAGGCTAGCTTGTTATTTCAGCTAGTTAAGTCAGCTGGCTATCTAGGAAGCTAGCTATATAAGTCAGGTAGTTATGCCAGCTAGCTAGCTAGTTAAGTCAGCTAGTTAATTCAGCTGGCTAGCTAGATAGCTAGCTAGGTAGCTATCTAGTTAAGACAACTAGTTAAGCCAGCTGGCTTGCTAGGTAGCTAGCTGGTTAAATCAATTAGTTAAGTCAGCTTGCTATCTAGTTAATTCTGCAAGATATGTCAGCTGGCTAGCCAGTTGCCTAGTTGGGTAGCTAGCTAGTTATGTCACCTGGCTAGCCAGTTAACCAGCTAGTTAAGTAACCTAGTTAAGTAAGCTCACTAGCCAGCTGGTTAGGTTGGTAGCTAGGCAGTTAAGTCAGCTGTCAAGCCAGCAGGCTAAGTAGGTAGTTGGCTTGTTAACTCAGTTGTCTATCCAACTGGCTAGCTAGGCATCTAGGCAGTTAGCCCAGCCTGCTAGCCAGCTGCCTAGCTTCTCAAGTCACCTAGTTAAGTCAGCTGGCTATACAGCTGGCTAGGTAGGTAGCTAGATTGTTAAGTCAGGTGTCTAGCCAGCTGGCTAGCTAGTAAGGCCCAACTAGTTAAGTCAGCTGCATATCGAGCTCGCTAGCTGGGTAGCTTGTTACGTAAGTCAGCTGGCTAGTCAGCTGGCTAGCAAGTAAGTCACTTCGTTAAGTCATCTGTCTATCCAGCTGGCTATCTATATAGCAAGCTAATTTAATTCAGCTGTCTGGCAAGCAGGCCAGCTATTTAAGTCAGTTAGTTAAGTCAGCTGGCTAGCCAACTGTCCAGTTAGGTAGCAAGCTTTTTAAGTCATTTGGCTAGCCAGTTGGCTAGCTAATTATGTCAGCTACTTAAGTCTGCTGACTAGCCTGCTAGCTAGCTAGGTAGAGAGCTAGTAAATTTAGCTGGGTAGCCATCTGGCTAACTAGTTTAATCTGCTAGTTGTGCCAGATTGCTATCTGGTTAAGTCAACTAGTTAAGTCAACTAGTTAGCCAGCTGGATAGCCAGGCACCAAGCTAGATAATTCAGCTGGCTAGCCAGCTGGCTAGTTATTTAAATCAGCTAGTTAATTCATCTGGCTTCTCAGCTGGCTAGCTAGGTGTCTAGCTAGTTAAGCCAGCTGGCTAGTTAGCTGGCCAGCTAGTTAAGTCACTTAGTTAAGTCAGCTCGCTAGCCAACTGGTTAGTTATGTAGCTAGGTAGTTAATTCAGCAGGCAAGTCAGCATTATATTTCAGTAGCTAGTTAGTTAAGTCAGCTTGCCAGCCACCTGGTTAGCTGGAGATGTCAGATAGTAAGTCAGCTGGCTCGCCAGCTGGCTAACATGTTATGTCAGATAGATGAGTCAACTGGCTAGCCAGCTGGCTAACTAGGTAAGTCAGCTAGTTAATTCAAGTGACAGGCCAACTGGCTAGCTAGGTATCTCACTAGTTAAGTTAGCTGGCTAGCCAACTTCCTATCTGGTTAATCAGTTAGTTAAGTCAGCTGGCTAGTCACCTGGCTAGGTAGGTAGCTAGCTAATTAAGTCAACTGACTAGCCGGCTGTCTAGTTAGTAAAGTCTGTGAGTTAATTGAACTGGCTAGCTGGCTTGCTATCTAGGTGGCTAGCTAGTTAAGCCAGCTGGCTAGCCAGATGGATATCTTGTTAAGTCAGCTAGTTAAGTTAGCTGGCTAGCAGCTGGCTAGCTAGGTGGCTAGCAAATTAAGAGGGATGGTTTGCTGGTTGGTCAGGTAGGTGGCCAGCTAACTAAGCCAGCTGGCTAACCAGCTGACCAGCAGGGTGACTGGATAGTTAAGCTGGCTTTCTATCCCACTGTCCAGCCAGACGGCTGGCTATTTAAGCCAGCTGGCTAGCCAGCTGGCCAGCCCATTTGCTAACTAGATGGCTGCCTATCCAGCTAGCCAACTGGGTATCTAGCTAGCTAAGTAAGCTGGCTAGCCATCTAGGCAACCAGGTAGCAAACTA